>NW_015168047.1:75964-77382 GCF_001447785.1 Gekko japonicus
GGGGGCCGGGGGGGGGCTCTGCAACTTACCTGGCTGCTTCTTGCTCTGACTGAGGGCGGCTGGGAGCAGGGGGTGGGGCTTGTTGCATGTGCCAGCCCCCTGGGCTCTTTACTGCTGGAGCTCTGCTCTTCTGCGCTCCTGTAGGAAATGCCCCCTGCATAGAACTAACATTTAAAAACAAATTTTAAAACTACAATGTGTGTGTGTCAAGTGCCATCAAGTTGCAGCTGACTTATCCTGCCTCCCTCAAGGGGCTTTTGAGGCAAGCAAGAAGTAGAGGTGGTTTTCTTTTGCCTTCCTCTGCAGAGTCTCCCTTGGTGGCCTCCTTAGCTTCCGAGATCTGACAAGATCGGGCTATACCATGATGCCTTCCCAAAAATCACTTTGTTGTTGTTGTTCAGTCGCACAGTCGAGTCCGACTCTTCACGACCCCATGGACCACATCAGGCCAGGCCCTCCTGCCTTCCGTCGTGCTCTGAAGTTTGCTTAATTTAATTTAATTTAATTGCTGGGAGCAGGGGGTGGGTCTTGTTGCATGTTCCCACCCCCTGGGCTCTTTACTGCCGGAGCTCCGCTTCTGTGCACTCCTGCAGGACATGACCCCTGATTACAGTTATGTCAAGGGAGTGGGCAAGGCATACCCAGGGGACCTTTCCTCTTCCCTTCTAAGCAACTCTTGGTTTGGTAGACTTATCAAGCCTCCTGGGTAAGGAGGGAGAGAGGCCTTCTGGGGAGGCCTTCTGGGATCTGGGGGCTCGGAAGCTCCTTGAGTGGCTCTTGAGTGGCTGCACTACCCTTAAGTACTGGATATTCCAGGAAAAGAGGGGGGGGGGTTTACCTAAGAACAGCCCTGCTTGACAATGCCAAAGGCACATCAGCCCTTTCCTGCTGTCTTCCCATGGACACCTTCAGGCCTTGCTATTAGGTGGAGATGGGTTTGAGTGCTTTCTTTGAAGCTATTCTACCTTGCAGGGGTGGACTGCAGTAGGGAGTCCCACCAGTTAACACTGCAACCAAAGGGGAACTCACTCAAGCCAAACCTCAGGAGGGCACAGAGCACCCACCCTACTCCTTTATATAGTTCTTTTCTACTAGGTTTCCTCTTATAAATGACCAAATGAGGTGTGAGGACCCAGGCAGAGTAACAAACTATTTTTATTAAAGAGGCATAACAACAACTGTAATTCAATGGCATGTAGGAAAAATGAGCACAGTAAAGAAGAAGAAGAGAAGAGATTGGATTTATACCCTGCCCTTCACTACCCAGTTTGGTGTAGTGGTTAAGTGTGTAGACTAATCTGGGAGAACCGGGTTTGATTCCCCACTCCACTACTTGCATCTGCTGGATGACCTTGGGCAAGCCATTGTTCTGGCAGAGCTGTTCTTGAAAAAGAACAGTTTCTGCCAGAGCTCTCTCA
>NW_015168047.1:78176-83450 GCF_001447785.1 Gekko japonicus
GACCCCCCCCCCCTCAAGTAGGGGATTATCAGAGGAATGAGGTGGATGAGGAACTGCATCATCTATTGTCAGATGAAATCAAGAATGAAGACGTGAGAACAAATGTTAGGATTCAAGGCAGGCCTAAGAAGAAGAGAGTTAGCCACAGGGTGAAGAAGAGGGATAAATCCATTCCTTGCCTAGGGGAGGATTTCCAAGAAATAGTTCACATGTTGGAGGAAATATACAAGTGCTTGGAATGTGGAATGAACTTCTCCGATCAAACCCAAGAAAATGTCCATTTCAGAAAGCACAGTGGAAAGAAAACCCATTAGTGCCTGGAGTGTGGAAAGACCATGATTTGCAGAACAGAGTTCCTTGGACATTTAAGAACACATACAGGAGAGAAACCTTATAGCTGCTCAGACTGTGACAAGAGCTTCTCAAGAAATCACACCTTCGACACCAAAGAATTCACTCAGGAGAGAAGCCCTTTATCTGTTCGGAGAGTGGAATGATGTTCTTGGATGGAAGAAAGTGCAATATACATTTCTCAAAGCACAGTATAATAAAGGCATGTAAAGGCTCTTGGTGTGGAAAGTACTTCAGATACAGATCACAGCTTTTTGTGCACCAAAGAATCCACTCAGGGGAGAAACATCTTGAATGCTCACAGTGTGGAAAGAAATTCAGTCATAGTTTCCTTCTTAAACAACATCAAAGAACCCACACAGGAGGGAAGCCTCTTGAATACTCAAGAGTGTGGGAAGAGATCCCATGACAGTAGCACTCTTTAATAGCCTCAAGGAACCCACATGGGGGAGAAGCCTTTTGAGTGCTCAGAGTGTGGGAAGAAATTCAGCCACCATAGCACACTTCAAGGGCATCTAAGAACCCACACATAGGAGAAGCCTTTTGCGTTGGAAGAGATTCAGTCGGAATGGCAGTCTTCAAAAACATCTTAGAACCCACACAGGGGAGAAGCCTTTTGAGTGCTCAAAGTGTGGGAAGATATTCAGGAACAGTGGCCATCTTCAAACTCATCTAAGAACCCACACCGGGGAGAAGCCTTTTGAATGCTCAGTGTGGGAAGAGATTCAGGAATGGTGGCCATATTCAAAAACATCTAAGAACCCACACAGGAGAGAAGCCTTTTGAATGCTCCAAATATGGGAAGAGATTCAGTTGGAATACCAGTCTTCAAGAACATCTGAGAACCCACACAGGGGGAGAAGCCTTTTGAGTGCTCAGAGTGTGGGAAGAGATTCAGGAACAGTGGCCATCTTCAAAGACATCTAAGAACCCACACCGGGGAGAAGCCTTTTGAATGCTTAGAGTGTGGGAAGAGATTAATTTGGAATAACAGTCTTCAAGAACATTTGAGAACCCACACAGGGGAGAAGCCTTTTGTGTGCTCAGAGTGTGGGAAGATACTCAGTCGGAATGGTACTCTTCAACAGCATCTAAGAACAGGGGAGAAGCCTTTTGTGTGCTCAGAGTGTGGGAAGAGATTCAGTCAGAATGATACTCTTCAACAGCATCTAAGAACAGGGGAGAAGCCCCAGTAAGAAGAGCTCTGTAAGCTCTTGGAGGATTGGCTACACTAGGGGTGTGGCCTAATATGCAAAGGAGCTCCTGCTACCAGTACAGCCCTGCCTATGGGAAAGCGTAGTGTCCATTATTCCCTATGGGCAAGAGTGGTTTCCATTATTCCCTATGGGCAAGCGTGGTTTCCATTATTCCCTACGGGCAAGCGTGGTTTCCATTACTCCCCATGGGCAAGTGTGGTTTCCATTATTCCCCATGGGCAAGCGTGGTTTCCATTATTCCCTATGGGCAAGCGTGGTTTCCATTATTCTCTATGGGCAAGCGTGATGGCCATTATTTTCTATGGGCAAGTGTGGTTTCCATTATTCCCCATGGGCAAGCGTGGTTTCCATTATTCCCCATGGGCAAGCGTGGTGGCCATTATTCTCTATGGGCAAGCGTGGTGGTCATTATTTCCCATGGGCAAGCGTGGTTTCCATTCCCTATGGGCAAGCGTGGTGGCCATTATTTCCCATGGGCAAGCGTGGTTTCCATTATTCTCCATGGGCAAGTGTGGTTTCCATTATTCCCCATGGGCAAGCGTGGTTTCCATTATTCCCTATGGGCAAGCGTGGTTCCCATTATTCCATTATTGGCAATTATGGATTCTCTATTGGCAGTTATATACTGCGCTCTGGGCAAGCCTACACTTCATTCCCTATGGGCAATCATACATTCTCTATTGGCATTCATGTATTGCCTATGGGCAATCGCTGTCCACTCATGTATTCCCTATGGGCAATCGCTTGTCCTTAGTTTTAGTACGTCCCTTCACTAAATGTGTAAGTCTTCAAGGTGACACAACAGTTCTGCCTCTTCGAACTCTCTTAAAATATGTATTTTGACAACTTTCCCTGGGAAATGTTTTCTCCTTCCCTGACTTTTGAAACTCCTTTGTAATGTGGGCAAAGAAAATATTCTCAAAAACATATGATGTCATTCTTTTAATCTGTTTTAAAAATATTTTCACTATTTTGCATGCTAATTTAACAAACCACCTATATATACAACTATGATATGTAATTCTATGTCATTGTTTGACAAAGTGTGTGTGCACGTGAAAGCCCACATCTTGAATAAAACTTGGTTGGTCTTAGTGCCATTGGACTCTTAACTTTTTTCTATTGCTTCAGACCAACATGGCTGCCCACCTTGATATAACAAAGTTATGGAGGGGGGGAATGGACTGAGCGAACAGCGGTGTTTTCCCTTGATGTATTTGAATTAAAGCGAGAAAAAGTTTTGTCTCTCTGGAGCACACTTTAAGAACTTTCTAAAAGTAAACAAAAAAGAAAAGATGTCGGAGCTGGGCAAAAACGAGCGGAGGAAGGGAGGGACTTCCGTCTGGGCGTTTGCTTGTGTTTGAGAGCCGGCTGTTTAGTGTTTTGGACTGTTTATGGCTGTGAATCCGACGGGAGTTTTGTAAAACGGAAAAGTTTGAACTGTGACAGCGAGGAGTGCCTGGCAAGCGCTTATATACGTCAACAGTTTCGAGAGGACCCAATAGAGAGTTTGGGAGCGAAATAAAAGCGAAATTAAATTAATACCATTCTCAAAGCTGGGGACCTCCAAGGCATGAAAGGAAGAGGATTTATAATGCATGAACTGAGTGTGTTAACAGCAACCCGAAGGAGAATTTAACAAGCCGGAAGTAGAAGGCAACAGAGGAAACCCCTCCTTGTTAGCGAGTAAAAGTGCCCAACACGCAAAGAAGCGCAAAGAAGCGGTTTTGACTGTATCCAGAAGAGATTTTCTTTTTTTTTATTAACAGAACTCAAGGGAACATTACTAATATACTAACAGAGAATCACATGAGACCGGACTAAGAAAAGAAGTTTGACAACACACAGAAGAAGCCCAAGAAGATTAATTGGACATTACTAACAGTTTAATTTACCAGTTTATATATCACTCAGCTTTCTCTTTCTCCCACTGTCTACCTTTCCCTTTTTTCTTTTAAGCGAAATACCTCCCCTTTTCAGGGGAGCTAATAAAATCTTTATAAAAAAAAATAAATAAAAAAAAGATATAACAAAGTTATGCAAGTGGAGAATATGTTGGAGATAAAAAATATCTCCTTTCTGCCAAGGCTTGTTTCTGAGTTTGTGAATAGTTCTCTCAGGCTGACAGGCACCTGCTAGTAAGGGCCAGCCTCTCCTTTGAAGTCTGTGAGTGAGGGTTTAGCTGGGAGTTGTTGGTGACAACTGATGGCATTCTGTAGTTTTCCCTGCTAAACTTGTCTTGTAGAAAGTGTGCCTATCCAGTCTCATCAGTCTGTCTTTTCACTTCTATAGGTCGGTATTGTAATTTTAGAAATACTTGGTGTAAGTCCTGCAGGTGATTCCATCTGTCCCAAGGAATGGCGTAAATATTATTATACTTTGGAACTTGACCATAGACAGTTAATCATGTGATGTTCTGGATGGCAGTTTATAAGAATGTCTGTGGTGAAAAGTGCCATCAAGCTGCAGCCAATTTATGGTAACCCCATAGGGTTTTCAAGGAAAGAGATGAGAGGTGGTTTGCCATTGCCTGCCTCTAACAGAAAGCCTGGACTTTCTTGGTGGTCTCCCATCCAAGTACTAACTGGGGCCAATCCCACTTAGCTTTGGACATCTGATAAGATTGGGCTAGCCTGGGCTATCCAGGCCAGGGCAAACCATGTGTACATAAACCATTTAGATGTCCATCATGTTATCCAGAATGTGGACATGCTGTATGGACTGAGCCAGGGTTAGATTGATATTGATGTGAAGATTTCCCAAGGGCTTCCATCCTCTGAGTCCACATAAGAACATAAGAGATGCCAATGTTGGATCAGGCCAAAGGCCCATCCAGTCCAACACTCTGTCACACAGTGGCCAAAAATACCAGGCGCCATCAGGAGGTCCACCAGTGGGGCCAGGACATTAGAAGCCCTCCCACTATTGACCCCCCCCCCAAGCACCAAGAAGACAGAGCATCACTTGCCCCAGAGCCCCTATCTATACCTTGTGGCTAATAGCCACTGATGGACCTCTGCTCCATATGCCTATCTAATTCCCTTTTGAAGCCGTCCATGCTTGTAGCCGCCACCACTTCCTGTGGCAGTGAATTCCAAGTGTTAATCACTCTTTGGGTGAAGAAGTACTTCCTTTTATCCGTTCTAACACAACCGCTCAGCAATTTCATGGAGTGCCCACGAGTTCTTGTATTGTGAGAAAGGGAGAAAAGTACCTCTTTCTCTACCTGCTCTTTCCCATGCATAATCTTATAAACCTCAATCATGTCACCCCTCAGTCGCAATGCATGGCTAGGAATAAATACAGTGAAGCAACATGTTGAATACCGGCAAACAGATTGATGACTTACTGAACCAGTCCTCGAAAAATCGTCCCTGCTTGTGATCAGTGAACAGAGCATGAGCCAAACTGGCAGGTGTTCATATGTCCCTAGCCAGGAGTAAGCTACGATGTCCATGTTTGTACAGAATGCAGAACCGTATTTAAGACTAACTGTGGTTAACAAAACAAAGTATGAATCCAGTGGCACCTTTAAGACCAACAAAGTTTAACTCATTTCGTTTCCCCTCCCCTTCCTCCTGTGAGGTAGGTAGGGCTGAGAGAGCTCTGACAGAAACTGCCCTTTTTTCAAGAACAGCTCTTATCAGAGCTACGGCTTGCCCAAGGTCATCCAGCCAGGTGCAAGTGGAGGAGTGGGGAATCAAAC
>NW_015168047.1:84144-84377 GCF_001447785.1 Gekko japonicus
GATCTCCTCTGGAACCCTTTTTAAAGATGGGAGTGACATTAGCTACCTTCCAGTCCTCAGGAATGGAGGCAGATTTTAAGGAAAGATTACATATTTTTGTCAGGAGATCCACAAGTTCACATTTGAGTTCTTTTAGAACTCTCGGATGTATGCCATCTGGGCCTGGTGATTTATCAGTTTTTAAGTTGTCTATCAGTTTTAGGACCTCCTCTCTCGTCACCTCAATCTGGCTC
>NW_015168047.1:84458-115118 GCF_001447785.1 Gekko japonicus
AATGCATTTAGCTTCTCAGCCATTTCCATTTCATCCTTCAGTACTCCTTTTACCCCTTGGTCATCCAAGGGCCCCACTGCCTCCCTGGCTGGTTTCCTGCTTCCTGTATTTGAAGAAAGTTTAATTGTTGGTCTTTACGTTTTTTGCTATATGCTCCTCATATTCCCTTTTTGCCTGCCTGACCACAGACTTTACTTTGTTTGTTAACCATGCAGGCTTTTTCCTATACCTATTCGTGCCTTTCCTAACCTGCGGAATATATATTTTTTAGCTTCTAGGATCGTAGTTTTAAATATTTTCCACGCTTCCCCGATGGTTTTGACCCTTTCTACTTTTCCTTTCAGTTTCCTCCCCACATGTCCCCTCATATCAGAGAAGTTACCCCTTTTAAAGTTAAAAGTGGTTGTGTCAGTCTTTTTGGCCAATTCCCTATTTATACAAATGTTGAACTCAACAACATTATGATCTATCATTTGTATAGAAACAGCTATAATTTTGCATACAAGTTAAGCCTGCAACCTTCCTCTTGCTATCTCGAGATCTTGTCAGGCAGTCCATGTCACTAGCCATGGTCTCAGTGGACAATTCCAATCTACCTCCCTGTAGAAAAGCAACAGCTACCCCCTCATCTCTCTGAGATGAGCCAACCCGAACCAGAGACTTTTCATCTCCTGTCGGCTTTCCCCCAACATTTAGTTTAAAAACTGCTCTGCCACCTTTTTGATTTTAAGCACCAGCAGCCTGGTTCCTTCTCAGGACAAGTGGAGACCGTCTCGCCTGTACAGCTCCCTTGTTCCAAAAAGCATCCCAGTGCCTAATAAATTTGAAACCTTCCCCCCTACACCATAGTCTCATCCACGCATTCAGACTCCTGATCTGTGCCTGTCTCTCCAGCCCTGCGTGTGGAACAGGTAGCACTTCTGAGAAAGCTACCTTGGAGGTCCTGGACCTAAGTTCGTTCGCGGGGAGGGCAGGGTATAAATATAATAAAATAAAATAGTTTCCTGCCCAGCAGCCTAAATTTCTCCTCCAGGACCTCATGACTGCATTTCCCCACATTGTTGGTGCCGACATGCACGACCACTGGCTCCTCCTCGGCACTATCTACCAGCCTATCTAAAACACACGTAATGTCCGCTACCTTCGCACCAAGCAGGCAAGTCACCATACGGTCAGTACGCGGGTTCCCCACACAGCTGTCTACCTGCCTAAGGATCGAATCACCAACTACCAAGAGCCCCCCTCCCACCCTGCCCAGGGATGGTTCCTTGGTGCGAAAGGATACATGATTATTGAATTCCAGGTAGAAGGGAGGCACAGAAAGAATTGTCCATTATCCAAAATATGTTGACATAATGGGTCAGTAGCAGATCGTGTGAAGATTTTTACTTAGGACACTGGGGAACCACTGCCAGTCAGAGAAGACAGTACCACTTGTGATAGCTATGGGCTGACTCAGTATAAAGTAGCTGCATGACTTCATGGACTTACTGTACATATGATGTCAAATCTGAAATAGTTGGATGAGACTGAAACCACAGCCAGCTCAGCCTGAGCCCGGTTCATGAAAGCTTAAAGTAGAGGTAAAGGTTCCCTTGCTCGAAAGCCAGTCGAGTGCGACTCTAGACTTGCAGTGCTCATCTCCGTTTCAAAGCCGAAGAGCCAGCGCTGTCCGAAGACGTTTCCGTGGTCATATGGCTGGCATGCCTAAACACTAAGGCGCATGGAAGTGTTTACCTATTTATCTACTTGCAATTTCTTGCTTTCGAACTGCTAGGTTGGCAGGAGCTGGAACAAGAGACGGGAGCTCACTCGGGTCTCAAACTGCTGAACTACTGACCTTCCACAGCCTGCAGTTCAGCGTCTTAACCACTTGAGCTTATGCCATAATAAATTTGCTAGTCTTGCAAGGGCCACAGGACTTTCAGTAAGTTTTGGCACCGTTTAATAATGCTTTCTTTCTGGCCTCGTTGGACATGAACTTGGTTCAAGGGGACGGGAGAAAAGGAACCCCGCTCTCAACAGATCTGACCCGAGGCCCGCCGGACAACGCATCTGCTAGAAAGACCAAGAGAGATTAGAGTAGCACACACCCTGAGCT
Source organism: Gekko japonicus (assembly GCF_001447785.1). Lineage (NCBI taxonomy): Eukaryota > Metazoa > Chordata > Lepidosauria > Squamata > Gekkonidae > Gekko > Gekko japonicus. The sequence goes on from NW_015168047.1 coordinate 86,560, forward strand.
TCCGCCTCAAATGCGGAAAATCGTATTTTCAACAAGATTCCGTATAAAGGCACAATACTGCCGCTCTACCCTTCGGCTACTCCGTCGTGAAACCTCCCGCCTTCGACTTCAGAGAGGGAAGCCCACACCGGAAGTGGCCGAAAAAGACGGCGACGGTGGAGCATTCGGATCTTTCCCCGTCCCCGCGAGGTACGTCATGCGTTCCTTGCTGTTTGGCGTGTGACGTTGCCAGGGCGGGGCTTAGCTTTGAATTGTCGCGGGGCGAAAGGAAGGCTGGGGCTGCCGGTGGGTCCGTCTCGGCCGCGCGGGCCATGGAGCCGGCGCCCCAGGGTCACGGGCCAGGCGTGCAGGCGGCTGCTGCCGCTACGGCCGCCGAGGGGGGAGAGAGGCGCGTCGCGGTGCCTCGGCCGCCCTCCATCGAGGACTTCACCATTGTCAAGCCCATCAGCCGCGGCGCCTTCGGGAAGGTCTACCTGGGCCGCAAAGGAGGGAAGCTGTACGCCGTCAAGGTGAGCCCCCCGCCCCGCGACCACTGCCGACCAATGCACAAGTATACATTTTAGCTGAGAACATATTTAAGAAATAAATTTAAGTCCTAAGTTTACTGTGGTGCTTTAAATATCAATGCACGTTTTATTTCAAATTTAGATTATGGGTTTCTTTAACGTATCCTACAAAGGTAATGATTTAAAATGTTCTCGTTATAGACTTGATCTTGGGGGTGTATTTGATTTCAGCAGACGTTTGTTAAACACGGTCACAATCGTTGGGCTATTACTTTGCTGAGGACATAAATAGGCATGATGCAACTGACAATGGGCATGATGAAACAGACAGGTTATCTCTCTCACTGGGATACCCCAATCACCTCTCTTTCCCAGAGCAGAGAATTAGAACTAGGTTGTATCCTTATAGCATAAAAACAGGTAGATGGCTGAGAAAATAGTAGAACAAAGTTTGAGCCCAGTGGCACCTTTAAGACCAGCAAAGTGTTATGCAAGGTATGTGCTTTTGTGTGCATGCCCACTTCCTGAGAAAAGTGGGCATGCACAGGAAAGCGCATACCTTGAAAAAAACTTTGTTCATCTTAAAAGTTCCACTGGACTCAAACTTTGTTCTACCGCTTCAGACCAACACAGCTGCCCACCTGTGAGAATAGTAGCTTGACTAAGGCCATCTTGTAAACTTATGAGAGCAGTGACATTTAAACCAAGGACTTCCACTGAACAGATCTAAACCAACACAATGCCAGTGGGAAGCCTATGATGCTAATACTGATGATGGAGCACAGTTTTGTGAATTGCTCACAGTTATCAGAGATAAGTTAGAGACTTGGCTAATGGTCCACATCACTGTGCATGGCTGCAAAGTATTTTGGGGAAGTGGCATGATTTAGAGCAGAGGCATGGCAGGCAGGAGGGTATATTTAACTCCTGTACCATCCAACCTGTCTCCTGCAGTCTTCCCCCTTGCCCCCCCCCAGTGTTCCTAATCACAGCTGGGGGTAGTTTTAGGGGGAAAGCAGCAGGTGAGGGAAAATTAAACAGTTCCTTCCTGCTGTTATGAATCATGTGGCCTCTTGTACCTCATTGCTGCTCTTCAGCCCTCAGAATGCAGATTTAAGCAACCGTATAATCTGACATATTATAACGTTACAAAACTTTCCCCCATAAATCGCTGCGATGGCTTCCTGTCTGTTCTCAGATCTAGTACAGAGCTCACCATGGCCTTGCTTTTCTTCACACCTCTTACCTTTGCCCATGAATTTTCATTGCCTTTAGCTACCAAAAGTTTCCTGCTTCCCAAATAGCTCTGCCCTTCCTGTGCCTGGAACTGCCTCTTGGAATACTTTTATGGTGCCCTCTCTCTCATTTTCTACAAATTCCTGTTCATACCTATCTTTCCCATGAAGCCGTTGGTACAGCTCCTTAATCTCTATCCCCTACTGAAGCAAAGTAATTTATGGGTAGCTGAAGTGAACACATGTGGCTTCACTGTTTTCCTTCCTTCCTTCCTTCCTTCCTTCCTTCCTTCCTTCCCCTGTTGTTCTATTGTATCATATTTTAGATAAGTTCCTTACAGCAGTGCCTGCTGTGTTGTAGGTGCCATACATAATGATTATGCAGTACTTTGATGGTGGCACTGATAATTCAAATGGAGATTCCATACTAGTTTTCTAAGAGATCTCTGGAAAATGGAAACAGAAATAAGCTATGAACTAAGCACTTGAAAATACCAGTGTTTTGGATTGGTGGATTCTTAACACAGAAACCCAAATATGAAAACAGATTAATTGAAGTAGAGGTGTTTCTGGCTGAACTGTTACAATGTGTTTTAGTGAACTGGCTGAAAGTGAATGTCTCAGGAGTGTCCAGTTGATTGGCAGATATGGGAACCTCATTGGCTGTATAGCCAGGGTGATGCTGGTTGGGTTGTTTTTTTTTAAGCTCTGGTGGGTGGAATAAAATGCAATATCTGACACAGGAAAGTTATATATATTGCTGGTTTATCTTTTTTTCTCAGTAGAAATTTCGTACCTATATTGAAATAAGTACAGGTAGAGAAATGTATGTTCTGTGTATGTTTATCAGCCTCTGCATTGCTTTACAGGTAGTCAAAAAAGCTGTTCTAATAAATAAGAATATGGTCCATCAGGTACAGGCAGAGAGAGATGCCTTGGCTCTTAGTAAAAGTCCTTTCATTGTGCACTTATACTACTCACTTCAGTCTGCCAACAATGTCTACTTGGTAAGTGTTCAGTGCCTTAAGGTAGCTTTTAAAGTAGATATTTCAGGAGTTCATTAGAAAATCTTATTTCCCCTTGTAATCAATGTTCCCTCTAAGCTGTGGAGTCTTGTGAGCAAAACTTCTACGTTGTGAGCTACTGGCATTGAAAGTTGTGAGCGGGCGATTCGGCTACTGCATAAATTAGTTTACTCTGGAGCCATCCCTTCCTGAGCTAAGACAAATATGTGTGAGCTGGATGCTAAAAAAACTGTGAGCTAGCTCACACTCACAGCTTAATAATAATAATAATAATAATAATAATAATAATAATAATAAATCTTTCAATTTATTAATCACTCAATCCTGCAGAGCTTGCTGGTTCTGAGCGATTTACAGTTACTCCATTACACACGAGACTAACAGTGATTCAAGGGGTAAGGGAGGGCAACATATAATCTTTAAATCACACACATTCGCAGCCGACGGGGAGTCTTGTTCAGCTGTAAGGTCAGATATGTTCCAACTGCATTTTCCCCTCGGCGTAGCTTGATGTCCTCAGCTTTCTCTGGACTGCTTCAAGTTGCAGCGCAGCACTGCCACTGCCTGGCCGGACGGCCCATTACAGGCTTCCTTGATGCCGAAGAGTTCTTGCTAGGCTTTTCGGTCTTACGTGCTGGACATTCCATTCGTCGGCTAACACCTCCCCCACCGGGGTTTTTAGTGTGCCCACCCTCTCTAAGGAGTGGTACCCATTTTATCTACTCGCCGAAGCTTTCAAACCGCTGGGTGGACAGCGAGCTGGGGACAAGGCTGGTAGCTCACACCAGCACGGGGCTAGAACTGACAGCAGCTCTGTTCAGCTCAGATGTATTAACCAGAGGATAAATCCCCTGTGCCACCGCTCCCCTTAGCTTAGAGGGAACACTGCTTGTAATTCCTTCCAGTTCAATATAAGCCTTTAAAGAATTATTATCCAGCTTGTCTTATCCCTTGATCCATTTCACAAGCTTTAAGCTTTTTGCAAGTTTAGAAAACTATCTGCCAGCTCAAGGAAAGGATACCAGCCACACAGTTTTGTTTTCACCTTCTGTGTTTTGTAGCTTTGATTTCAGCCTAAATTTTAAAACTATTTGTCCCATTTCTGTTTCTGCCTGCATTTCAGGAGTCAAATATGTCCTCTAGCTATTATATACAGTTTATGTACTGAAACTTTGTGAATGATGTGATGTAGATGTTACCATAAATGAAGGTGCTGATTTGAAATAATGATTGTTGTTTTTCACTGGTAGGTAATGGAGTATCTCATTGGTGGAGACGTTAAATCACTCCTTCAAATATATGGTTACTTTGATGAAGAAATGGCTGTGAAGTACATTTCTGAAGTTGCGCTGGCTCTTGATTACCTCCACAGGCATGGAATAATTCACAGGTATGCTGTTTTTATTGCAGCCAGGTACGTTTATGCTATTCAGCACTAGATCATTTTCTCTGATCCCCAGGGGAAATGCAGACATCTTGTTGGGAGGAAACTAATGTCAAGGACCGTCTTTGGCATGTGGTCCGGCTGCTTTTACTTGTAATTTAATGCTTTTCATCAAGAACTCAATCTTCCTGTGTTTTTTTTTATCTGACTGCACGAGCTGGTAACCCAGTGTTCTGTTTTCTGTACAAGTATTTAAATAGACATGCAAAATCTACCAAAAGGAAACAAATCTTTTATGATTTAGTTTGGAGCATTTTGCTGAATACTTTCTCTTTACTCTTTCTCTAATTACAGTCAGGAGTATTAGAGCATCAATATTAGGCTCTTGGAGACCCAGGTTCAAATCCCTGATAAAATAAGAAATCTATTCTAGGTTTTGATGCTGAGGCAGAAGAGGTTCAGCAAGGGTCAAAGGCTCACTTTTGAATGTGCTCAGAAAATCAATGTATTTGTTGTTACTTCTCTTCGTACATCACAAGAATTATAGCAACATTTATTACTACAGGGCAGATAGGCTCGCTTACTTTAAGGCAAAGGATTTATTTCTTTGGCATTTGTAGTTAATCCATGTATCCATTTAACTGATTATCGTATCATTCAGTATATATAACCACTGAACTGGCAGAGAGAGCCATACGTATGAGAAACACAATGCTTTGTGAGGTTGAACTGGCTGCCCTGCCTTGATTACATTAAAGTATCTGTACAGCAGATGTATTTTGTTTTCCTTATACCGGCAGAGACCTGAAGCCAGACAACATGCTGATATCAAATGAGGGTCACATTAAGTTGACAGACTTTGGATTGTCCAGAGTTGCTCTGAACAGAGGTGAGACCCAATTGTGGTTTATAAAAAATGTTATGTGGCAGTTTAGATAAAGCAAATGTTCTGTCTTTGTACACATATCTTAAGCAACAGTTCCTTTGCGGTGTGTTGAAATGAATTTTCAGGAAGTTCTAGAAAATTTTACAGTTAACAAATTGAATAGCTGGTCTCCCGGCAGGCAATAAGAATCATCTTAAGGTAACCAGGCAAGGAAACGTCTCAGGTGTACACTGCAGCCCTGTGCACACTAACTCCAGTCTAAGCCCACTCAAGTCAGCGAGGTATTCTGTGTGCCAGCAAGGATTAACTTAGGCATGTGTAGGAACATGGGCAAGTAAAAATCTTGGCAGCCTAATAAGTAGTAGAAATATTTTTTAAGCTTGAATGTAAACTTTCTGATGCCTAGAGAGGTGAAGGCCTGGGAACTAATAGACAACTGTGTGAGGAATGTGGGGAATGTTCCACTTTTTTCTGATGTTTTTCCACTGGGAAACTTTGGAACCCTGAAAAAAATTGCATGAAATATCTCTTATTTGAAATGAGTGAAATGCTTTTTAAGACAAGGTTTTACTCAAAATGTCTAGGATGGAAAAATCAGGTGTTTTTTTTTAATTTCAGCTTCAAATTAAGAAATTGTGGATATACTGAAAAAACTCCTTTGAAAATGTTTTCTTTTGGAATGAATGAAGTGTACTAAGATAGCATAGTGTGCAGTTGTTTGTACTTTCTCTGAGAGCCAGTTTGGTGTAGTGGTGGACTCTGATCTGGAGTGGTGGACTGTAATCTGGAGAACTGGGTTCAGTTCTCCACACCTCCACTTGGAGCCAGCGAAATTCTTCCCCAAAAATCCAGAGAAAAACGTTCCACCCCATGGCTTCAAAACGTCTCAAAATTTTACATCAATTGTGCCCCTTTGTATGCAGCTTGTTAAGACTTCACACTTTTTCTGTCCTCAGTTGCAGTCCTAATCTTCTGGGTTTGTACTTGTGTGGAAAGACGCAGGCTGAGCTCCAAAGAGCAGCGCAGTTAGTTGAGCCTGCCCAAATGGGGCTTCATCTTCACACACATACAAACCCTTTGCTGTATAGAAAACTTGGTTTGAAGCTAAGGAGCCTTTTAAGATTAATTTTTGGTATGGCTCAGGGGTGGGTGTCTGTTGAAGATTCCCATAATGTGGGAAGTGGCATATGCCATCAGTAGTGTTGTGATGTTCCAGAAGAAACAACTGTCTCTAAACAGCTTATTCACACAGTACATACTTGCCTCCCCAGTGCCCACCCAATTTGCTTGGATCTAAACTACCCTTTGCCTGGTCTCTCATTGGAGTGAGGGAGGGATTGCTTGTTTCCTGCCTACTTTCCCCCCACTTCTCACCCCTTTAGTTTAAATAAAATAATAGTTTGGCTTGCAGCGAGCTCTACTGGTATACGTACATCGCGTGTCATTAGAGCAAAGTATTTTCTTTCACAGCAGTCTGCAAATAAACAAACAAATGAAATGGTAACATGGAAGCTAATCTTATTAATCCCTTTTCAGAGATAAATATGATGGATATCCTCACGACACCATCGATGCCTAAACCAAAGCAAGATTATTCACGTACTCCGGGGCAAGTGCTGTCTCTTATCAGCAATTTGGCTTTTGTAAGTAATCAAAATAATATATAGTCTTCAAATGATTGTACTGTACTCCTTGGAGAGTTTCCTGCTCTTTTGGGGGTAATCTCCACATTTCAGTGGACCACAATCTGTTTCTTGAGTTCAGTATTATATGATTAAAACTCGCATGGCGCATGAAGTCTGCAGCCATGTCATTCCTGTCTGCAGCATATGTTGCAAGCACATTTAATTGCTGAGATGCAGGGCTATTTTGGGGCAGGAACGGAGTTCCGGCTGGCTCCCAAGTTGGCCACGCCCAGCAGGAACTCATTAGCATAATAGGCCACACCCAACAGCAGGAACTCATTAGGATTGGCTACAATTAGGGTGTGTGTGGCCTGCAAAGGAGTTCCTGCTCCAAAAAAAAGCCCTGGGTTCTGTCAACAAACAAGGTAAAGAGAATAAGAAGCAAAAGATGGGTGTGGCTGGGTGACCACACTTCTGGTAACACGGGGGTGTGGCCTAATATGTGAATGAACTGTGCTGTCAGGGGTGTGGCCTATTATGCTAATGATTTCCTGCTGGGCTTTTTCTACCAAAAAAAGCCCTGCTGAGATGGTTGCATGAGGTGTGTCCAAGATCTACGGTCACAAAATACTGTGTTATGTGCTCTGCTTCGTTGAATTATAGCTATTTGTTGAGCAAGCTTCTCTCATTCTGGCAGTTCACCCCGGTTGGAGCTAAAATGCATGCACCCAGTCCAAGCCCTATTTCTATGGAGACGCCTAAGCTCTCTCAAGGATTTGTTTCCCCCCTCTCTGTGAGCCGCAAAGACTGTGCTCCTGCATCAAGTAAGCTGCTTAGGACATGTAAGTATCAAACCTAGCGTGCTGAATGGAAGCAAAATTGCAGGATTTTAAAGATGTGCTTTATTTAAAATGTTTTATCCAGCTTCACTACATTCCAAAATTTGGATCCAGCAGCACCTTAGAGACCAACAATATTTTTCAGGGTATAAACTTCCATGAGTCAAAGGCCACTTTGGTATTAGATGAAGTGACTGTTGACTCACAAGCTTAAAAGCTTATACCCTGGGAAATTTTGTTGGTCTCTAGGGTGCTGGTGGACTCGAATTTAGTCCTGCTGCTGCAGACTAGCACTGCTACCTGCCTGAAACTACATTCCAAGTGGCTTACAAATTCAGTACTGTTTTAAATAGCTGTTTTAAAGTTAACCCTGTTTCAAACAATAATGAGAGCTATAGTTTGAAAGAGAAGTACAAAGTACGTGTAACTTTGGTTCACAGAAGCAGTCGCTTAAGCCTTTGAGACATGACTTTAAACCCAGCTAGCAACGCATAACCCATTTTTACTACGTGGGTTACTTTTTCTGTTCCTCTTAACAACCGAGCAGGTTAAAAAAATGTGGTGCGGGTGTCACTTCTGTGGTCCTTGGCTCCAGGCATTATCTGCTTGTGAGCTCTGACCCACCAGCAGAAAAGCCGTGCCTTGTTAGTGATGTTAGTGTGGTTTCATTTCTCTGCATAGATACATGAGCAGGAACCTTCGCTTGAGCTGAAGTGTTTCTGTTTTCTTTCTCTTTTTTTTGCATAGTTCTTTTCCAATAGCTCTTTCCCCATTAATAATTTGATATTATAATATATGAAAGGAATTCATATTTAAATTTGGCTTTGGAGACTAGCATAATCTATTCTTCATGTAGCAGGCAGTGTTCCCTCTAAGCTGAGTTAGTGTGAGCTAGCTCACAGGTTTTTAGCCTCCGGCTCACACATTTTTGTCTTAGCTCAGGAAGGATGGCTCCAAAGCAAACTGATTTATGCAGCAGCCAAATCGCTCGCTCACAACTTTAATTCCAGTGGCTCACAAAGTAGAATTTTTGCTCACAAGACTCCACAGCTTAGAGGGAACATTGGTAGCAGGTATTATCAATTAACACTTAACAGCAAGGATGGACAGGTCAACAGTTAAATATTGCACTGAATCTTTCCTACGTTTCTCAGTGCAATTGACTGGATTTGCTGCTGTATCTTTCCCCCCCTTGAAGGCCTTGATTCTTCAGTTGTGATGCCTGTTAAGAGTCTGACGCCAAGTCTGCTTCAGTCCCGGAAGAGGTACGGGACCTCAAGTGCCAGTAGCCTTTCCTGCACCCAGCTGTCCAGCATGGAGTCAGAGTGCTGTAGCAGCCCCAGGTGGGAGAAAGACATCCAGGTCAGGACTGCTCTATCTCTTTATGCTAAATTTTGCTTCCTCTTGACAGTTTCACAGAGATACAGATGTACACGGTGAGGCGGGGTGGCATTTCTCCGAGTTCTGTCACTCACCCCAGAGAAGTGATTGACTTGGATACAGTTTGCTTGGTGGGATACGCTTATCTTACTTCCTGTATTTTGAGAGCTGAGAACATGGTGGAAAGTGGGTATTTCTGTAGAGTCACAGGGAATTCTCAAAGTGAGCACAAAGCTCTTCAAGGACTTAACTAGTTTTTGTGAAGTAAGTCTCAGGGCCACGTTTTCCTCCTGGACGTCCCCCCTGCCCCCTGTCTGAGATGCACAGAACGTAGCTCCTGAACTAGAAGATGGTGCTTGTTGGAATATGAGATCTCCCTAACTGTACAGATTAAATTCTGCTTCAGTTTAATCTCATGCAGGGTCTTGATTGCAGGATCTTTGGAGTCCTGTGCTCTAATAAATGTGGTATTTTCTCAAATGAAACCTTAAGGTAGGCCTAGTGTGGAAAGTGCATGTGAACTCAAAAGCTGCTCCTGATTACACTGTGCCGAGAGGTTCTCAGGTGGGCCAGAGAGGAGTGTCGTTGAAATAAGCAGTGCAGCTTCTTGTCTCTGTTGATCACAATTCACTTTTTTCCCAGTGCATTGTTATTCCTAATGCTTGAAAACACACTTTATTTCAGCTATTATGTTTTCAGTAGGGTGATTATAATGTTATGGATGACTGAGAACGTGCTCTCTGGAAACAACATCATGGTATCTAAAATTGTAAACTTGGTATTGTTTTTAGGAAGCAGAAGACATATTCTGCTCTGCCACTGGCCAGCTAGCTTCATCAGAAAAGCTTCATAATGCAGATTTAATGTATACCAATGACACGAAGGCCTTAAAGAGGAGAACACTGGAGTCTGTCATATCTCCTATTAGCAGCAATGACTCTGGAAGCAGGCATGAAGGAAGAGTAGAACGATCAGACGTACGTGATACCTCTGTAAGGACTTGTGATGTGAAAGACCTGGTACGAAAATGTCTTTCAGAATACAAAGAATGGGAAGCGAAACTTAGTGCAGATAAACCTGCTCTGGCTAAGGGGACAGCAGAACCTTCTGATGGCCAGAGGTCACCGAGCTTGGCCAGCCTTGCCAAAGAAAAGAAAGAGGAGGCAAGGTTAGAGGAGAAGCTCAGTGTCAAAAGACGCTTCACGCTGGTGGACACCAGTCCATCTCAAGAACTTGCCCTTGTCAAGAAAACCAATGCAGAATACAGACGTGGTTGTAAGATTGTGGATATTCCTAGGAAGCAATGCACAAGTTTAACAACTGAAATCAATTGCTTAAAACTTTCTGGCGATGGAGGTCTGCAGGAGACCTGTGCAAATGGCAATCAAAGCAAGGGTGGGAAACCAGCCATCTCTTTAATAGCTAAGAATCTTATGCATTATCTAGATGCAGACTGTGAAAAGGATGGGAAAAAGGAGCACCTGAGTTCCAGCTTCTTATGCACTGACGACGAAAAGCCCTTAGCGAGCATGAGTGTGGACTCTGATCTATCCCTTCCGGAAGCATCTGCTGCAGTGTTGCATTTAGAAAAGCACCTATCTCATACAGCTGGGGGCATTAAAGACCTCAGCTTTGAAGAACTGAAAACAGAGGATGTGTCTGTAATGTCACTTAGCTGTGCAGATGCCTCATTGAGAGGTGAGGAAGTGGTTACTGTCCGGGAGGGCAAGGAGTTGCAGCAGGCACAGGACAAGAGTTTGCAAAGTGTGACTGAGACACATCCCAACATCCACTTGTCTCCATCAGCGGAGATGGTGAAAACACTGAACCTCTTCAAGAAAAACATGGTTGCCTTTCGTAGTTACAACAGCTCAATCAATACGTCTAATATATCTGAGCCATCAAGAATTAGCACAGTTTCTGTAGAAGGAATGGACATCTCTGCTTGTAGTGGCTCTTATCCTATGGCTATTACACCTGCGCAAAAGGGGAAACCCTACAAAGTTTATCAGGTAAATGCATTGGATGTTACAGTGGGGCGGGGCGGGTCACTGATGGGGGTGAACGGTCACTGATTCCCTCTTTCATGGCAAACTAACAACTCCCCCCACCCTGTTTTTCAGGGTTCCCTGACCCTACAGGAGCAGCACGGGGGGGGGGCATTTGGGGTAGCTGCAGGAAGGGGGAGGCAAGGAAGTCCCACTTCAATGATGGAATAACTTCTGTCAGCAGAGATTTTGTGTGGGATCCATCCCAATAACTAAAGAACCACCCTGCTCACAAAAATTCCTGTGAAGCCCAGGCAAGAATTCAGTTGCATGAATCCCACATGTGTATCACTGTGTATGTGTGGCAGGGAACCTCAGCTGACAGCAGGTTGCTGAAGCATGTACAAATGTGAATACACACACAGACACACACACATGTGTGTGTGTGTGTTTGCTTTTTTACATATGATGAGTTATGGTCTGCTTACCATTTCAGCGTAAGACATTTGTAGGATTTTTTCCTGTTGAATGATGTGGCTCTAACATGTTAGAGTAGCAAGGGTGGATCAGGCAGTGTTAGGTTTGGTGTAGACACCTTTGGGTAGTGAAGGGCGGGGTATAAATCCAATCTCTTCTTCTTTAGTTGCTTAGAAGTTGCAATAGTTTAATGCAGGGGTGTCAAAACATGCAGCCCGAGGGCCGGATCAGGCCCCCGGAGGGCTTCTATCAGGCCTGCAGTGGAACTGGCTGTCTTCTGCTTCTTCTTCCAGTTCTGCTGCTGCTGCTGCATCATCGTAGGTTTGCAGCTTACAGATACACACCTGAACAGCATACTCAAGATTGCAACGGCACAGACATTTTGATGCAATAATTCAGAGCAAGAGGTGTCAGTTATCAGACACTGTTAAATAAACAAAATATTGCAAGAGTGCTAATGTTTTAAGCATATTTTTATTTTAAGTAAAAAACACCCTTTGTGTTTGTGTCCTTTATAAAGTTTATATCTCCGCTACCTGGCATCACATTTTATGACACACATGGCCCGGCCCAACAAGGTCTCATTTATGTCAGATCCGGCCCTCATAACAAATGAGTTCAACACCCTTGGTTTAATGCCTACTAGACATAGTGAAGAAAATATTCAGGGAGGGCACTATTAATAAGATAGGAGAAAGACATCCTTTCCAGGAGTGAAGATGCTAGAGAACGAGAACTGGATGGGGGATGGGGGTGTGCTCGTTAGATGCTTTTTTCAGCCCTGCAGTTTGGTGTCTGAGCCTGAACCAGTTTATTAGCCTGTATGATGCCTTTGTCTGACATAACCTCTATTCTTTGACATCAGACCCCTAATCAGGGAAATGCTGATACACCCTACAGAACTCCAAAGAGTGTCCGAAGAGGGGCTGCCCCAGTCGAGGGCGAATCCATTTTAGGGACCCCAGACTACTTGGCACCTGAGTTGCTCTTCGCAAAGGCTCATGGTAAGCAGCACAATTAATTGTAGGATAATTTGATGTCTTTAAGGAACATGTTTTCTCAGCCTAGTCATGAGGTCCTGGCTCTGCTTAAACCCATAACCAGAATGTTATTGTAAATGCATAGCTTGTGTGTTAACCCTGTTCCCAAACTGGCAAAACATAGCAGGTTGGAAGCTCTGTTCCCACCTTCCCTGTCCCTCTGCTGCCCATCACCCACCCTGAATATTCTCTCCTGAGGTTTTGGAAGGAACCCTCACAACAAAATGCATCTTGAGTACAAACAGAAAGGAATTGTGTTGGATACCATGGAAGATGAATGAATGAATTAAAGATAGCAGGTAGACAAAAACACTGTGTCGTAATAGGTGATTTTAACTACCCACACAATGATTGGGTCAATATGTGTTCTAGTCGAGAGAAAGAGACTGAGTTTCTAGACACTCTAAATGACTGTGCTATGGAGCAGATCGTCATGGAACCTACCAGGGGAGAGGCGATCCTTGATTTGGTCCTAAGTAACACTCAAGACCTGGTGAGAGATGTAAAAGTGATTCCACCGCTTGGGAACAGTGATCATAATGTTGTTGAGTTCAACATTTGTACAAATAGGGAAATATAGCAAGATATGGGATACCGTATAGGTCAAAAGTCTATTGAGGATCTATTCCATGTCACATTTCAGTGTACAAGTTATGAGGTTGAATGCAATAGATTTTTGCAGACCATAATATCCCGTTTCCCAGGAAGGTCAGATCAGGAGAAATTAGTTATATTGCTGACAGATAGAGACAAATTAATTACTCTCCAAGAGGCAAGATTTGCTGCCACCATTATGAAGGATAAAAAGATGATGGGGCATGCTGAACCATAGTATGTCTGACCTGTGACTGCTCCACTCTGGGTCAATTGTTATTTGTCATCTTTTATTTGTCTCTGGATTGCAAGGTCTTTCTCTCTTTTAGATATACAGTTTTAATGATAATGATGTCTATTGTATGTAGAAAAGTCTGTGAAAACCAGTTCAGTTATTTGTATTTAGAGAACTGCCACATGCTTGCAAATCTGTAACATGATTGCTGTTTGGGGAGAGCCAGTTTGGTGTAGTGGTTAAGAGTGCGGACTCTAATATGGGAGAACCAGGTTTGATTCCACTCCTCCACTTGCACCGGCTGGATGACCTTAAGAAAGCCATAGTTCTGGCACAGATGTTCTTGAAAAAGAGCAGTTTCTGTCCGAGACTCTCAGCCCCACCTTCCTCACAGGGTGTCTGTTGTGGAGAGGGGAAGGGAAAAAAGTTTTTAAGCCACTCTGAGACTCCCTTGGGTAGTGAAGGGCAGGGTATAAATCCAATCTCTTCTCTTCTCTCTGCTAATTACTTCAGCATTTAAAAACTGGAATGGGTCCTCCTCAGTATTCATTCTGTTTACGGTGCCACTTTCCCTTTGCCTCAGTGGAAGGTTTCTTGCACTGGCTGAAAGTGCTGTTAGCAGAACGGATGCCTCGAATATAGCACGTTGTGTGTGATGTGATAGTGTTAATGGAGGCATATAAAATATTTACCTGATTCTTTTTCCACACACAGGAATTCAGATTTCTGGTAAGCTTGCTGTAACACTTAAGATATGAGTCAAAGTATAACTAGATCACAGCGCTCAAGATACGTGCTGGAGTGTAGAACCGAACAAGACTTTGTGCACATTGTTGATGTGAAGGAGACTCTCCTTTTGAAAGAATCAGGACTGGACTGTTTCCTTTTTTGAAGCTCACATGAAGACTTCCCTTTCTCATGTTATGACATGATTTGACCTCTCTTTTTGTACATCAAAGCTCACATTTATTTAAATACCATTATATACTATTTCTGAAAACCAAAGCACTGTACGACATAAAGTAGTACGAATCAATAAATATTTTTTTAAGAATCACCACAACATAGTTCAATTTTAATGGATTCAGCCAAGGGGAAAACAATTCAGTGATCAGCAACGAGCATAAAACTAAGAAAAAGCAAATCTTAAAAGATATGAAAATCACAGAACATTCTTGTTCCCCTTCTGAGAGCCAGTTTGGTGTAGTGCTTAAGTGTGCGGACTCTAATCTGGGAGAACCGGGTTTGATTCCCCAGTCCTCCACTTGCAGCTGCTGGATGACCTTGGGCAAGCCATAGTTCTGTCAGAGCTGTTCTCTCAAGGGCAATTCTCAAAAGAGCTCTCTCAGCCCCACCTACCTCACAGGGTGTCTGTTGTGGGGAGGGGAAGGGAAAGGAGTTTGTAAGCTGCTCTGAGACTTCGAGTGAAGGGTGGGGCATAAATCCAATCTCCTCCTCTCTTCCTTCTTCTGGAAGGGGAACTCTAGACAGCTGGAGCTACAGAGAAAATGCTCTTCATCTGGCATGTTGTATTGTGAGTCAGGCTGTTGTTGGCTTGATCTTAACTGGCTTGAGGGATATGATCCTTCAGATGCTTAGGTCCACAACTGTGAAGGATTTTAAATACCAGCACTTCTTGAAGTGAAGTAAATCAGGAGCCAAGGCCGTTATGCTAGAAATGTTATCTAGGTCTTGTTTGCCTTGTTCAGCCAGCAAAATGAGTTCGTTTTCAGAGCATCAAAGTTTCTCTGCTATTTTCAAAGTAGCTGCAGAGCATATTACAATAGTGAAGACTGGAAGGTACAAAAACATGGATCAGAGTAATAAGATCTGGTCTTTGGAAGGTAAAAGAGTCTTCATATAAGATGCATAGAAAAGAAGGCACTCCTTAACTATGGATTGGATGTACTTTTCCAAAAGCAGACTGTGACCTTCATAGACATATTGATGACACCCAAATCCAACACTTTACTTCATGTGAACTTATTAACTTCATCTAGGTACCAGGCACCAGAAAGCACAATACAGAACCTTGAGGTCTTCCATATACTGTACGTTCTAGAACATTAGTATATAGGTAAATAAGGACAAAATGGCTTCTCAGCATGTCGAATAGAATTTGTGATCTTATTAGACTTTGTTACTTATATTTTTCAAAACTTTGGCACTTAACATTTTTTAAGACATCAAGTTCTTCTGAATTTCTGAAATGTTGCTTGCTTCGCTAATTGCCTGGTGAGCTGAATGGGTGGGTTTTTCAAGCTTATGAGAAATGGTATTTTGGCAGAAAAACTTGTCTATCATTTGAATGAAATCGGTGGGCTGGTTCAAACACTGAGCTGGATCTTGCCACTTTCCCACTTTTTCCATTTTGCCCAATTTCCCTTTCTGCTACAGCTTCTTCCCCACATGGCTTTCGTACATGTAGGTCCCATGATTCTCAGTGTAGCTGTTGGGGGGGAGGGGGTCAAAAGCAACCCTTCTTCCTTTTTTCACCAGCAGAAAAGTTACTTGGATCCAGCTCATTACATTGCTTCCTCAACCGGGTAGCCCGCATTTGGTTGCTCATGTGCAAAATGTAATGTATAAGCTCGCTGGGATATATTTTTGGAATGATGCAAGTTATGGACATCCAGCTGGCATGACTGCCCAGTTCCTCTGTCGCGTCTGCATGCAAAACCATACTCTCTGGCATTGCTTGCATGAGCGTTGTCTGAGCTGGTCCTGGAAAGGTCAGGAAAATGTCTCAGTATTTCCAGCACGACCAAGTTCTCACAGCAAGGATATCCATCTTTTGTTCCTGACATGGTGGGCTTGTTGTGGCTTTAGCAGTGCAGCAGCTGAAGGATGCATGCTGCTTGTTAATGGGTTGTGGTGCCTAGACAGCTTTCCTTGCATGTGATCTGGATGCACGGCTTTGGATCAACAGTGAATTTCCGGGTTCAAAAGTTGTCAAGGAATTAATAAGGGAAAGTTATCATTGCATTATCATAATTAATATTTGCACTGCAGAGATTTGACTCAGAGCTAGCTTTTCTTTGGAGTCTATTTCCATAGTAAGGAATGCACACTAAAGCTTTAGGAAAAAAACCAAACCCTCAGCCTCCTGTTACTGGATGATTAAGAAACTAATGTGAAATCTTCATTACTGATCTTTGAGTCTGGTGATTTGAATATGTGGCCCTAATCCAACTATTAGGTTCCTTTCTGAACCCTTGGTCATTCAGCAGAGATTTTGTTTAGGGAAGCAAAATCTATCTCCCATTGGTCTTTGCAAGGCCATGTGTGTGTTTGAGATTGCAGAAGGTTCTCTGTACATATTAACATAAGGAGAACAGAAAAAAGGGGATTAAATTCATAAGCCAAAAATGATGATGTACTGATCACAGATCTTTTTTACTTTTTCATTTCTTGACTCACAGATTAATAATATTTCTTAGGACCGGGAATGATTTCTGTCTGCTTTCTTCCGCTTTAGGTCCTGCAGTAGATTGGTGGGCACTTGGAGTTTGCCTGTTTGAGTTTTTAACTGGAATTCCTCCATTCAATGATGAGACACCACCACAAGTATTCCAGAATATTCTGAAAAGGGGTAATTACCTTTGTCTTTGAAACCAAGTTTTGAGGCTATTTGTCTAACATCATGATACCAAGGTATTTATCTCCTGTTGTTTCTAGATATTCCATGGCCTGAAGGTGAAGAGAAATTATCTGACAATGCTCAGAATGCAATTGATATTCTTTTAACCATTGACAGTATGAAGCGAGCTGGACTCAAGGGTTCGTATCTATTGCATTTATCCCTTTCTGGTAGCACTTCAGAGAGCTACAGCTTAAGCCCCAACCTGGATAGCCCGGGCAAGCCCAATCTCATCAGATCTCAGAAGCAGGGCTGACCCTGACAAGTATTTGGATGGGAGACCTCCAAAGAATACTAGGGCCGGGAGGCAGAGGCAGGCCACTTCTCTGAACTTCCTCCGCGCCCCAGTAGAAGTCGCCAGAGGTCGCCATGACTTCCAGGCACAGGCACGTACAAATACAAAAATGAAAAAATACCAGAAAAAGAAAAGAAAAAGAAAGCTGTAGCTTAAATATTTTATTGGAGGGAAGAATAACCACTAAAGATGTTTTAGGCTGTTAATGAAATGTCCATGAATCAGCTTATAGGAAAAGATGAAGGACAGGGAGCTGTTGTTTATTATCTGTTCCTCCAGGGTCCTCAGGGCAAAGTATGTGGTTCACCCTCATGTATGGTGGTCGTTGAAGCTAAATAAGTGGTTTAATTTCATGGCTGAGCCAAGATTTGAACACAAGCTTCAGGAGTCCGGAATCTGATGTTGTATTCAGGATGTTGTACTAGCTTTTTGCTACTGATTTTAATTGTGGACTTAAACACCCTTCTACTATTGTTTTGCCATTGCTCCCGCGCTTAAAGTCCACATATTATAGGTTGTTCCCTGTGTCCAAGATCATAATGTGTGTAGGTTGATAAAATTGACAAGGAAATGGAACTTGGGACCTAACAGTATTTTTCAACCTGTAGGTTTAAGGAACAAGATTGGCAACATTGTTTAGATAGGTGCTTGAGAAAGTTTGCCTTTGTATTCAAGGTCTTACTACAAAAGGGAAACGTTCAGTGAAATTACAGACATCAGAACTGAATGAAGCATTCACAGGAAGAAGCCTTAACGATTGTTTCAAACTTTTTTTTTATTCTAGAGCTGAAACTTCACCCCTTCTTTCATGGTGTAGACTGGGATAATCTGCACAATCAGACCATGCCTTTCATTCCACAGCCAAATGATGAAACAGACACTTCTTACTTTGAAGCGAGGAATAACGCTCAGCAGCTGACAGTATCTGGGTTCAGCTTGTAATATCAGGAAAATGGAATGCTCTATAGGGATGTGCATTTATAGGGCCTCCTCTTAACACTAGTTTACTGTTGGTTTCGTAAGCATTTAGTTTTAAAAATATTACCTATTTTTAACTATTTTTCTTACAAGCTGTATTGAGGCTTTTAGCTTCAAACAGTTTCTGATCCTTTTATTAGTTTCTGCACCTTATGTAAAGCCGAGTATTATATATGGAATGGTAGAATGACTAACTTTCACGCACAACAAAAAATGTGGTTTCCTGCTGCTAGGGAGTATTTCTGTGGTTGGGAGGGAAAGGCTGTCATTGCAGCGTAAGCTTTGGGGAAGGGGCTTAATGCATGGGGTCTCTATCTTTCATGTGCCTGTGGTTAAAAAATAGGGTTGGGATTTGCTTGAGATTGTTTTTCAGACCCCCTGTAACAAGGCCAATTTTTTCAGTGCGGCCCAGAGAACCCTGGCCATCTCTTGTGTGCTTTCTTTTAGGATATGAAATGTTTCGGGCACTTTAGGTCCTTTATAAGCTGCTATTCTGCTGCTAAACTATCAGTGTTCTCATTGTCTCGAATTTTATTGTCAGTGTTTGTTTTTCGCCCCACCCTGCTTTGAAATTGTGGCAAAAGGGGGGGAAAAAACCTCCTGTAGGTTTTAATTGTCCTACTGAAAAGACTTAGAGGCTACTGTGGCTTGTAAATGAAACATTATTTTATAATTTTAAACACAGAAAACTGGAGGCTCCATTTGGGTCAGTTTAAAAGAGCTAGATGTTTAAAACAGCCTGCTTAAAACATGGGAATCAAAATGTGTATATTAAAGTCCAAATAATGTATTTATACAATTCAATGAAATAGAGAACATCTGCTTTTGTTCCAATAAACATTGAATTAAAACCAGCATATTGTACATTAGGCATTTAAAATAAAAAGTTCTGTATTTAGCAGATATACACAACTTGCAGGCACCGTTTAATTAGCCTATGTATACATTATAGACTACCGGTTTTATTTCAGTCTTTGCTATTCTATTTTAACCCTTTAATACACTTTTGTGTTTCTAGTTACAAGGTGTTCCGTAATCATCACTAAGATAACATGGGTAGAAGGCTGTGGTACAGCTTTAACCTGCGTGGACTAGCTGTGCTTTCAAGGTTATCTAGGACCTGACTCTGCTTAACATCAACACTTTTGAGGCCACGGTAGGTTACACAGTAGGACAGGTTTGTGATGCATCTGCAGGTTTTTCATAGCTTTTTGTTTATGAATGGTTCTAATGGCACGTAAACATGGAACCTTTCAGCCTCCTACCTTTGAGGCTTTTGGTCCTGGTTGAGCAACATCCTGTCTTGAATAGTTTGAAGAGCCATGGATGCCCTTGTCAGGAAGCATACTGTGCTCTCTCATCTCCATATCCTCAAAATCCACCAGAGCATTGTTATGACCAAAGTAAAACTCCTATAGTTATTTGTACAAGCACTATAGGGGGGGATGTCTGACCAATCTAGTTCCGCCAAATACGATATTGCTACTAACAAAGGTGGAACAAATTATTCATTGATCCCAACAAGCGAAAATAATCCATTACAGAATTCTGTATGATAGCAGTTTACAGTGACACATGGGCAGGGCTGGTTATTTTGAAACATTCCATAACCAGGTCAGTGAAAATTTGGGAGGCATGTAACTGGGCCAGCTAGCCCTGAAGAGTCCACCAAGTTTGCTCTTGCTGCTTGCGTTCTTGCTCCAAATGCTCAGCCTTGCTGACTTGACAGAATTCCATGAATGGAACACCTGCTGGTCAGCGTGCTGCTGTAGCCTTTGGTGAAGTCTTGGAACCCTGTTCCTCCCCCACAGCTCCATCTCTTATCCCATTTCATGGTTTGCTCTGCTTGAGATGGACAACAGAGGGAAAGCAGCAGGGTTCTAACTTTTTAGAAGTAAATACCTTCTTTCTTGAGAAGAGATGCCCTCAGAATATTCTTGTCCTAATTATTCTTACTGGCATAGGCATGACTAGTTACTTTTGTGAGACCCCCTCATATCTTCCTGATATCACACGCCTTATCTAACAGTTACAAAATAGCCTCAGGTATATACACTTGTAATTCTTTATTTGTTAAAATGTTATTTACAATAGATTAAGATCAATGAATATTTGAAACAATGTTATTTACAACAGATTAAGATGGACTGAATATTTGGAACTAAAGATTAAATCATGTTCTATTAAACAAGGCAGAAAATTTTGTCCCTGGTAATTACATTATTTGTACAGCATATAACAGAAAGGAAGATTAGCACCCCTGCTTTGAGATCTTACATCAGAGGAGAAAACCTTTCCCATGAGCTTCTTGTAATGCTGGACAAAAGAATTATACAGTGCAAAACAAGTCACAATCCAGAAATTACTTTCTTCATAGTAGTTCAGCTGTCTGTGGCAGGCTCATTTCGGCATAAGTAGCTTTAGCAAAACAGCTGTACTTCAGTGGATCTGGCATGAGTATTCTACTTCCTATAGCAACTGAAAAGCAATCACTGTCTCTAGGTTTTTTTTTTTGTTTGCATATAAAGAAATTGTAATGTCTTCCCCACTTCCTCTGTTTCTAGAGATACTGTAACTAAACAGGCTGTTACATTCAAACATTATCTAGTCAATAAAAGCAATGAGTGGTGATGTAATAAAGTGACAGCTGTAAAATTACCTTGTAGAGCATTTACAGGAAACAGAACAAAAGGGTCATGGCATGGAAAGCCCCACAGATTATATAGTACAGAATTAAATTAATGAATGGCCTCACTTACTATACTCAATGGGCCAATATTTTAAGTGCTGGTCAATCTGTTAAAGCAGCAGGAAAAAACCACTTATTTTACACTAGTTTTCCCTTTCAAGAATTGACACTGAGCTGTTAAACTGTGTCTGGGCTGTACTCCTCCAGAGGGCAGCTGGGAGTTCACAAGACTGAATATTCTATTATTATTTTTTTTTTAAAAAAAAAAAACACCTTCCACATCTCTGAATTTCAACCAGTGTTCCCACCCAAGATTCATATCAAGAGGCCCAGCAGGGTCTGTTGTTTCTGAGCCACCATCTACAGTCTAATGTAATCCAACCCAGACTCTCACGCCTGTCACCCCTGGACTTCACAACATCCTGTTTGTAGGCATTAGTTTTTGTATGAGTAACACAAGAAGTGCTTGCACAGCTTTAGATGCTGGATACCTGGTATCCCAGAGGCATTTTGGTCCAGCACTAGAACTAATCCATTTGTGGAAGTTGGTTTCCACCCATCTATGCAGGCAGCTACATGCATTTATTATGAGCACCTTCTATATGGATAAGTTAAAATAGTCATAAAATAGTTCCGCTAAAGAATATTGCTGTCACATGATGCAATCCCAACATACCCAAGTCTTACTGAAATCACTGGAGCTGTGCATTGAATTCTTGCTGATTTTGGTATTGCTTTGGTGTAGTAGGATCTTTTTTTTTTCTTGATTGTTCCCACTCTAGGTGGCTATTATGTATCATGCCATATTCAACCCCAGTGTGCTGTTGTAACTTCCAAGGTGCTTGGCTACTAAGTTTTTAAACAGATACAATGGTGAGGGTAACCTGTGGAAGTAAAATTCATGGGCTTAAACATTTAATTCCAATTTCTTAACTTAAAAACAAAACCTCTCTCATTTATATAGCAGCAATGGTAAGTTAAACCTCTTCGAACTTTAAGTGCGGCCACACAATCTGACTAGTCTAGGCAGTTTCTTTTTCTTGCACGTTTCCTATGTACAAAGTCATGAGTGAAATCATAAGTCAGGTTAAAGCAATGATCTTATAGATTTGAATTTTTTTTGCATTCAATTGTGTTTCTAAAGCCAAAAATTCTCTTTAAGGGCTGCAATAAAATCTTTCAGATTGTTTGTCCAGAAAGTATACATTCCAAAACAATTAACTTAAGGGTCATGTAATTGCAGGATGGGGTAATGGTATTTATGTTACTTGTTACCTAAGCTCAATGGATCATATTATCTCAGGTAGTGCAAAAGGGGAAAAAAATAATGCAACAGAAGGAAGACTGAGCCCATCCGACAGCCTGTAGTTCTTGTTGGTGTTTTGATGAATTAGTTCTCCTTCCAGAGACTTCCCATATAAGCAGTCCTTAATCAAAATCAGGAACTGAACCGTCAGATCTCTTTTCTGGGTAAGGGGAAAAATAGCCATGTATCACATACCCATCACTGTCATTTGTACTTAGAACAGCACAGAAAATTGGTCATTTCACAATATTTTTGTTTTTCTCTCAGCTGTAAGGTTTTTAATGACATGTGGACACAGAATAGTTTAAAGTTAGGTAGATACTATACCTCAACAATGTAATTTATTAGCTTTTCATTTGGTAAAGAGGTTGCTTTGCAGGTCTTCTTAATGTTGAATCAAAAGTTTCTATTCCTAACAATGTAATTTATTAGCTTTTCTTTTGGTAAAGAGGTTGCTTTGCAGGTCTTAATGTTGAATCAAAAGTTTCTATTCCAGTAATGGTGGGGCTTTCCTCTAAGCAAGGAATCTTTCTTTGGGGGTATCTTTGGATTGTTACAGACATGCCTAAATTGAGCAGGTATAAATAAGGGCACTTTGCCTTCTTCAAAAAGAGCTGCTATTCAGGCAGCTATTAGACTTCTTGTTTTGTTCTCAGCTGCCTTCAAACTAAGGTCTTCGATGTTTTCTCTTCAGATAAAATTACGAATGGAGGAAGTATACTTTTTACAGTTATGGTAGGATCCTGAGAGCTATTAGAACAGCCTTTCTTTTTGACCAAAAAAAGGTGTTCAGGTGTCTTTCTGCTGCCAGTGTTTCTTTTGCTAAGTTCTCTTAGAGTGTGAAATATTGACATCACCTATAGTTCTGCAGGCACTTTAAATCAGAAGCACTAGTATGTTCTTGCTGTTAACATCTATCTTTGTTTCCATTCCTATGACTAATGTCCTAGAATGCCTGACTGTTTCACACATAAACAAGCATAGGGGTACTTCCATGGGTGCATCTGTCTTACCTTCTCCTTCTTTGAAGATATATGTGGACCAGCCACTGGGCAATAAAGGGCCATAAAATAGCAAAGGCTAAAGTACCAGGAGAAATCTCAAAGGGCCACCATGATGGTCTCTAAGCAACACAAAACAAAGCTAGCATGAATGTTTCTGTTTACATGATATGTCAATGACTGCACAGGTACCTATACTTACAGATTTGTAAAAGTAGATAGTTCAGATGTTACTAAAAGTCCAAGTGGACCAAACAAAACTCTGCCACACTGATCTCTGACCTCCTTAACAATGTTATTTCTTAACAAAAAGGAAAAGAAATGCTCAGTTCTCATGCGGCTAAGTTTGGGAAATTATTTTTTTATTTGTAATTTTAAAAAAACCTGGAGTCCCTTGAGATGCATAAATCATTACCTAATAGCGGGAAGACCTGTTTCACTGCTCTACTGAATATGCACTCAACCATCAACATCAATGTTAGAAGGGATTGCAGGGAGATCGCCACCACAAACACTCAGAACTAATGAGGATATTGGCTTGCTCGTGAACCTGCTTTTTCCTCTTAACTTGACTCTCAGCATTCTGTTTTTGTTCTGGCTCAGTTGTTGGGCCATTCTGAGGTACTTATTATTTTGATGGATTTACAAAGGGTTGAATCCAACAGGAGAAAGGGGTTTTTTGCCACCTCCTGCAAATTTCCCAGATTGCTCCTGAGGATCCCCTGTCCCCTAGCAGTCCCATTAATGTTCCCTCTAAGCTGTGGAATCTTGTGAGCAAAAATTCTACTTTGTGAGCAAGTGATTTGGCTACTGCATACATTAGTTTGCTCTGGAGCCATCCTTCCTGAGCTAAGACAAAAATGTGTGAGCCGGAGGCTAAGAAACTGTGAGCTAGCTCACACTAACTCAGCTTAGAGGGAACACTGTCAGGGACCTCAACAGGCTACAGTGGGAGCTTAGTGAAAATTTGCCCTTTGCTGGCCAAATCTGTATGCAGCTCCAGGTCGTCTCCTCCATGTATCTCCTTTGTCTGTGGCTGGCTCTTGTCATTAGCAGGAACTGCCCACACTCTCTTCCTCCTAATTGCTATATCTAATACTAAAGTGCAAGGTTCCTCTTGGCAAGAGAAGGCAGTTTACATGCCACTTAAAATTAGGACTATAGAAAGATAGACTATCTAGTCCAACTGCCTGCACTATGCAGGAGGACCTAAAGTATCCCTGACAACATGTGTCCAATCTCCACTTAAATACCTCCAAGGAGGGAGAACTCGCAACATCCCTGTGCAACAGATTTCCACCACTGAACTGCCCTTATTGCTAAAAAAAGTTTCTCCTAATAGCCCGCTGATATTTCCTCACCCATAATTTCAACCCATCATCAATAGTCCTATCCTCCACTAACAACTGAAATAGTGCCCTACCTTCCTCTAAATGACAGCCCTTCAAATACTTAAAAAGAACAATCATATTCCTCCTCAACCTTCTCTTCTCCAGACTGAACATTCTCAAGTCCCACAATCTTTCTTCATAAGGCTTAGTCACCAAACTCCTAATTATTGCTCTCCTCTGCACCCTCAGTTTCTATGTCCTTCTTATAAAAAGGCCTCCAAAACTGGGCACAATACTCCAAATGGGGTCTGATGAGTGCAGTATACAGTGATACCAAAACATCTCGTGTCCTGGACACTATGCATCTGTTCATACACCCTATGATTGAATTTGTCTCCTTTGCTGCTGTGCCTCCCTGGCTACTCATACTCAGTTTGCAGTCTGCCAAAACCCCAAGATCCTGTTCACACATGCTACTATCCAGAACAGTATCCCCCATCTGGGACATGTGCCTAACATTTTTACTATCCAGATGCAAGACCTTACGTTTATCTATGTTAAAATCGCAACTTGTTCACCTGCCCTTTCTTCCAATTTATCTAAGCCTGATTGTATTTTATTTTTATCTTATGGATGTTTGCTTCCCACCACCACCAATTTGGAGTCATCTGCAAATTTAATGAGTAATCCCTTCCTTCCATCATCTAGGTCATTGACAAAAATATTAAAAAGCACTGGGACCAAAACCAAGCCTGTCGCACCCCACTAGATACTACCCTCCAATCAGACAAGGAGCCATGAACTACCACTCTTTGGGTGTCTACCTAACCATCCTAAAATTTAATCCATAGCCCTCCAACTTGTCAATCAAAACATCATGGTGAACTTTATAAAATGCTTTACTAAAATCTAAGTATACAATATCCTTGGCATCCCCACAATCCACCAAGCTTGTCACCCAATCAAAAAAGGAAATGAGATTAGTCTGACAAATCTATTAGGGACAAATCCATGCTGACTACCTGTCACCAAGTTATCCTCTAGAAGTTTGCAAAACAGCCCTTTTAAAATCTGCTCCAAGATTTTACCCGGGACAGAGGTTTAACTGGCAGGCCTACTGCTTGCTCTTCGAATCATCTGGCACATTACTCATCCTACAAAAGGCCTTGAAGATAATGGATAATGGCTCTGTCAACTCTCCAGCTAGTTCTTTAAGCACTCTTAGGTGGACACTATCCAACCCGGAGAAATGCTGCCTTATAAATTCATTTTTTAAGATATTGTGTCATGAAAACCTCCATTCTATCCTTTAACAGTACAAGAAAAGACATCACTAAACGTCCACCCCATAATCCATAGTTGACATAAAAGTAGAAAAAAATCCTACCTTAACAGATGAAGCAGACTGATTGTTTGAATGCAGAGTTGCTGTTCTTGCCTGCAATTACAAATGGGATTTAATACATCATGTGTAATTTTTGTATGCGTTATATTCTGGGAAGCTCACTCTTTTAAGACACGATGCATAACCATTTATGAACTCTTTTGCCCATCTACTGTGTCCTCATTCGCTTTTTCTCCTTGCATCACTTCTGACAAGAGGTTAATACTGTTTCCCAGAAATTATCCTCTATATTTTGGTTCCTAAACATTATTAACTTTCCCTAGACCCATCCTTGGAACAAAACAGAGGCTTGTAAAATTTTCATGCCACTTCTTTTCCTACACTCAGTCTGCAATTCTATGCTTGCTTGCTTGAGTGTGCATGTGCGTAGGCGGGCTAGGAGGTTCTTTCTCTTTCTAAACACATGTAATGCTATGAAGTGCCTCCTTGGGTATGCAAGTCAGCTTGGAATTAGAGCAATGTATTTACATTTCAAAAACAGCCTGTATCAGTTTGAAAACGCCCTCCTAAAATCTGTAGGGAACCTTTTCCATTCTAGCTAGGAAAAAGAAAAGATGAACTTGGTATTAGAGTACATTTTACCTGTGAAGCTGTCAGTGTCTCCAGTGTACTTAGTCTCTGAAAGACGTTTTGCATGTCTTCTTGTAATCGTATTAGCACTATTGCAATCTGTTCATTGAGGCTGCTCCTTGGCCCTCTGTCTGAACCCCATCGTTCTCCATCTCCTCCACTGCCCATCTGCCCACGCTGGCTGCCGTCACCCACAGGGTGCATTCTGTGCCCTGGTTTAAGGCGAGAAAAGATAACACCTTTAAAAATAAATGATAATTTTTAACCACATTATGAAGACACGTAGATTCATAGATCCTATTCATGCCACAAAACACAAGGATGACGACACAGAGAGATATTCTTACAGTACCTCTCCCTCTTCTGATTCCATAGAAATCAACCTTTTCGCCACCTTTCTTCTCTTTGTGAGGACCTCCATCACTTGCTTTGCCATCTTCGCCTCCACACTTGACTTCACCTTTTCCTTCAACTGTAGCCTCTTTTATACCTTCTGAATTGTAGTTTCCAGGTTCAAGCAAATCAGCCGTTTCTAGGAGACTACCATAATCAACTTCTGAGAAATGGAAATGATGCCTTGAAGATTCATTGTTTGATGTACTGATTTCCGTGAGCTATAATTCAACAAAAATGCCTATTACATCCAAATAGATTTTCAATGGGGGGGGGGAGATATCCAACACTGCCTCTCAAACTGGGAAACCCAATATATGGCCTGTAATAAGAAATTATATGTCTTTTCCCCTGATGCAGTGCAGGCATCTACGAAAGATTTTTACCTCTTCTTGCCCAAATTGCTCCATAGAATCACAGAAAACCTCACTGTCTGAATCACTTGTCAAATGTTGAATTCCAGAGATCTCTTCAGTGGTATCATCAGTGAGACCTGCATGTAATAAGTATATGCTCAAACTTAACTAAATGCAAGTAGACCAATTCTGGCATAGAAAAAAGCAGTTAGTTAATAATCATAGCAATATTTCATCACAGGTAATTGCTGAGAATGTTAACCGGTTCAAAATATAAACTAACTTTAATAGATTTTTTAAAAAGATAAAGCTTATTTAAGTGCAAGATCCGAGTGCAGTAGCACCTTAAAGATGAACGATATTTACAGGGTATAAGCTTTTGAGAGTCAAAGCTTGCTTTATCAGATAAATATGACTGGAGCCCTGAGTCCTTATATTTCTGTCAGAAGGTGGGAGGGATGTTGTGAAGAAGATAATCAGGATGCAAAGGTACAAAGCAAATTGTAATCCGCTTGATTACAGCAGGGGAGAAATGCCTAGGGTGGGAAATTTATACATTTTCCTCCGCTTCTCACAAACATTTAGGCAGCATATAAACATGAGAATTTGTGGATGACACGAAGTTGTTTTGGGTGGTGAGAACCAGGGAGGATTGTGAGGCACTCCAAAGGGATCTGTCGAGGATGGGTGAGTGGGCGTCAACATGGTAAATGGGGTTCAATGTGGCCAAGTGCAAGGTGATGCACATTGGAGCCAAAAATCCTAACTATAAATACACATTGATGGGGTCCAAACTGGCACAGACTGACCAAGAGAGAGATCTTGGAGTCATAGTAGATAACTCAATGAAAACATCGAGACAGTGTGCAACTGCAATAAAAAGGGCCAATGCTATGCTGGGGATTATTAGGAAGAAAATTGAAAACAAATCAGCCAGTATCATAATGCCCCTGTATAAATCAATGGTGCGACCTCATTTGGAGTACTGTCTACAGTTCTGGTCACCACACCTCAAAAAGGATATTATAGCATGGGAAAAAGTGCAGAAAAGGGCAACTAGAATGATCAAAGGGTTGGAACACTTTCCCTATGAAGAAAGGTTAAAACGCTTGGGGCTCTTTAGCTTGGAGAAACTATGGCCGAGGGGTGACATGATCGGAGTTTATAATTATGCATGGGATAGAGTAGGTTGGGAAAGAAGTACTTTTCTTCCTTTCTCACAATACAAGAACTCGTGGGCACTCAATGAAATTGCTGAGCAGATAAAAGGAAGTACTTCTTCACCCAAAGAGTGATTAACACATGGAATTCACTGCCACAGAAGATGGTGGCGGTTACAAGCATGGGCAGCTTCAAGAGGGAATTAGATAAGCATACGGAG
>NW_015168047.1:115987-128540 GCF_001447785.1 Gekko japonicus
GGGCAACAGTGGGAGGGCTTCTAGTGTCCTGGCCCCACTGCTGGACCTCCAGATGGCATCTGTATTTTTGGCCACTGTGTGACAGAGTGTTGGACTGGATGGGCCATTGGCCTGATCCAACATTGGCTTCTTTTATGTTTCTTATGTTGTTACCTTGGTGATAAGAACCAAAATGAGATCTGAGAGGTAGTTCAAGGCATTTGTCTTTCTTCTTAATTTTTTCATCTTCATTTATACCATTCAGGGCAGATTTAGTCTGTATTCCATTGGTCAAGTCAGAATTAGGAGTGTCATCATCACAGCCACCATTGGCAACAACACTGTCCACCTCCTGGGCTACAGACGATTCCTCTTCTATAGTTTTACTTTCTACAAAATAAGAAGAAAACATGTTTTCAAATATTATCCCACTACAAGATGGACTAGTTCATATAACTTCATTTTGATCTGTTGGCAGAGATACATTTAAAACAGAGTCCCCAAATACACATTAAGTAGACTTCATTGTGAATTTTTAATTGGATTAATGTTCAAATGGCGTCACTTGTTTCTCATACAAACCTGGATTTTCATTTCACGTAGATAAGCGGGCTTAAAGGCATCAGAAAAAGCACCTAACAATCAATAAATCAGCAATAAAAACTGTATTATATTATTTTTACAGATTGAAAGCGGGGGGAGGAAGCTGCATTACTGCCAAGTAATGCCAACCTAGCAGTTCAAAAGCAAGAAATTGCAAGTAGATAAATAGGTACCACTTCAGTGGGAAGGTAACAGCGTTCCGTGCGCCTTGGTGTTTAGTCATGTCGGCCACATGACCACGGAAATGTCTTCGGACAGCGCTGGCTCTTTGGCTTGGAAATGGAGGTGAGCACCGCAACCCTAGAGTCGGATTTGACTGGCTTTCGAGCAAGGGAACCTTTACCTTTACTTTTTAATCTTAAACTAAACCATGGAGCCAGATTCTGTGCCTATACACTCAGAAATAAGTCCTACTAAATTCAGTAGCATTTACTCTAAAGTAAGTGTGTGCAGAGTTACATTCTTAATCATTCCTCTTGCATCAATATTTAATTCTTCAGTTTTAAAAAGAGGAAAACTGGATTTTTTTAACTAGTAATTTTTATTTTTTATGACTGAATTTAAAAAATAACATTTACATAGAAAAATAACAGCAACAATAACAATATTAACAAGAACAATAACTATAAGAACTGTCCGTCATTGTCCCTGTTACTCATATTAAGTTATCTTTCCATTAAAAATAACACTCTGCTAAAAATATGGCATTCAGCCCTTAGCTGTGCATATTTACTCAGAAGTGAGTTTCACTGGGTTCGGTGGGCGTTTATTATCAGGAAAGGGCATTGGATTGCAGGCTTACGTTTGGATTCTTAAACCACTTCTAGGGCCCAGGCCTTCTGACCGTTAAAGTTTCCACACAGGACTGGACTGTATGAGAAAATTTAGGAAGATTCAAGCCCATGATTTTTCTTATGGTCCAGGCTGAAAAGTGGTAACGTACAACAATACTGTAATACATAGTAAGTTGGCACCTCATCTCTAAGCAGTGCAGCAAACCAAACAGCCAGCTTCCCATGCTGTAGGTGCTATTGCTGGGAACAGTGCCCTCCTCCTCCTCCTGCCAACATCATTAGAGGAGCATCTCCTTCCTCATCGAGCTATACAGTGGGTCTCCAAGGACTAATGTTTATTAGGGAGAGGACATGTTATCCAGTCTTGGTATAACATCTTTATTTTATTACCAGGAAAAGTTACAGTAGTCTTATGGTTGGTTGAACAGGCTAAGTGTTACTGATACATGGATAGATATTTCAGTATGCAAATCCAGAGTCCGCGAACAAGGCTTGCTCACAATACACACTTGCATTGTGCATTTAGCCTCTGCACCATGGACTCCCACAGTATTCTGGCTCTCAAAATGCTGCTGTTGAAGTACCTGTGTGTATCCCATACATGACATTTTAAAATATCTGCCAGTTTTCAACCACAAGCACCCTTTTGTGCACAATGGAGGCTATACTACAAGCCACGGTGACAGACATGGTTGTGCAGGCTTTCTCGTGTTGCACGGCAGCCAAGATCCAGTTGACCAAATTGAAACAGTACAAAACCAGGAGTGAAAAGGTAGGTACAATTAAGCATAAAAGTATACCTTCCACAGCCTCCTTTAATTCCTCCGTTTCTTCCTGGACTTCTTCCTCCTCCGACTCTGCTCCACTATCACTGCTCTCAGATTTGCCATTCACAGCTGGCACAGATGTTATGGTAGTTCCAGGGCCTAAAAATAAGTTTTGAGATAATACATACTTACTACAGAAATCAGAGGCTTTAAATAATCAAGTTGTTTGAATTAATTCCAGATAAACATTTCCCTACTGTACTAGTTTCCCCAGATTTTACCTTTCCAAAAGCACTTCGGCATACAACGCCTGCAATTTCCTTATTGTCCCTTTGTTAGCAACACTTTTGTCATCACTATTTCTTTGCTAATGGTATCGAGTTCAAGGTGCCAGTTAGTAGTTATGATACTCCTAAAAACTCTAGAGGTAAGATCTGAATGACAGTTTGATTCTGAAACCACACTTCTGTGGGTCCTAGGAAGTTCTCTGTAGCAGTGACATATTTAATATGAAAAGTCCGGGGTGATGGACTGTCAAGGGTTAATGCCTAACAGAGTCTGAGAACCTTTGAATGACAGGCTGTTCAAAAGGAATTCTGTTGAGAGAGTCAGTCAAGGTATGACAGATGGGAAATAACAGTTGAAGAAGAGACTGGGAAGGAGGCTAAGAGTGTGACTGGATCCAGGAAGATCCTCATTCAAGCCAAAAAAAGGAAAATAGTTTCTAGAAAAGAGCATAGCTGCTAAATGGAGAGACAAGGCAGGGCCTTCCATAAATATGTGGCATAAGAAGATATGGACTCTATATAATAAAAGAAACCACTGATCAAGTAACTCAAAGTGATATGGATATATATATTCCAAATTTGAAGTAAAGTGGTTTCCTATATTAGGTTATTTGGCTTCTCACAATGTGGTTCCTAAAAATTGGTTCATATGAACTTGCTTAATATCTGACATTAAAAAGACTGTATGATATGTTTGGTAGTTGGTTGATTATTTAAAATAGTTGTTATGATCCACTTTTCTAATGCAACATAATTGAGAAGTAGAACAAATTTAGAGTCCAGAGGCACCTTTAAGACCAACAAAGGTTTATTCAAGTTTGAGCTTTTGTGTGCACAGACACTTTTTCAAATATATTGGAATGGTAGGTGAGGTTTAAACTTATAGACAGGGGCTGAATAGCAAATTAACATGTAACATGATGAAGATGTGCAAAGACAGACTAAATAACAAGCTAAGGTTAAAAGGTCTACAGTTGTAAATCAATAAATATGTCAAAATAGCAGATAAATGTGTAAAGTTTCCTGGGCTGGACCATCATCCATCCATCCATCTAGAAATAAAAGCAACTGGGAGGGAGAGCCATAGAAAAACATATAAGAAAAAAATTAGATAACAGGACTCCTCAGCAAAAAAAGAAGACAGAAGGGAAAATCCTGCACGTGAGGGAGGAGGGTGAGATCGCCCCATCAAGTTTCAGAACAAACATTAAGCCATGTGATTGTTATATGAGACCAGCAGACAGATATTCAACTTAACAGTGAGGGACTGAAGTAAACCATTTGCATAAGCACAGGGCTGCAGAGATGAGTGGGAGGCTTGTACAAACAACCATTTGAATCAACTATTATCTCTTTTTTAAAAAGGAGAAAAAAAATATTCTTTTCAGCTACTGTTTCCTCATTTCACAGTATTACAATAAAACCATAGAAGTACAAAATAATTCTTACTAATTTCTCATCTTCAAGGATGTTTCTTTATTTAGCATTAACATGTAACATGATGAAGATGTGCAAAGACAGACTAAATAACAAGCTAAGGTTAAAAGGTCTACAGTTGTAAATCAATAAATATGTCAAAATAGCAGATAAATGTGTAAAGTTCCTGGGCTGGACCATCATCCATCCATCCATCTAGAAATAAAAGCAACTGGGAGGGAGAGCCATAGAAAAACATATAAGAAAAAATTAGATAACAGGACTCCTCAGCAAAAAAAGAAGACAGAAGGGAAAATCCTGCACGTGAGGGAGGAGGGTGAGATCGCCCCATCAAGTTTCAGAACAAACATTAAGCCATGTGATTGTTATATGAGACCAGCAGACAGATATTCAACTTAATAAAAACACTACTGACAACAGTGAGGGACTGAAGTAAACCATTTGCATAAGCACAGGGCTGCAGAGATGAGTGGGAGGCTTGTACAAACAACCATTTGAATCAACTATTATCTCTTTTTTAAAAAGGAGAAAAAATATTCTTTTCAGCTACTGTTTCCTCATTTCACAGTATTACAATAAAACCATAGAAGTACAAAATAATTCTTACTAATTTCTCATCTTCAAGGATGTTTCTTTATTTAGCACTCTAGCCTTAAGTAATGCCGGTGAAAACCATTGTGTCCTATTTAATGCAGTAATATTTATGCAGAACTACTAAGCAAGCCACAGTGATATTAACAAAGACTGGTCTATTGGGACATGTATTACCTGCAGTGAAGAGTCTGTACATGATCATTCTTGAACTTATATGTTGTATAAACCAGTATCGGGGACTCGCTAGACATGTTTTACTACCTGTTTTGCTGTAAGGTACTCTACTACTCAGACGAATCTTTTAACAATCAATTAAGGGGGTGGCGATGCCTAAAGCTGTTCCAGTAACAAGGGCCTATGTGGATCTTTCTTTAACAGAGAAGACCAAAGTGCCAGACTGGGGCATTTGTTCCATAAACTAACTAAACAGTCTCAGTGTTACATAGTAGTTTATCAGGGAGGTATATTTCCCCACAATGAACAACTATCCTAAGCACTTCTGTAAGGAAAACAGCTATTGTTATTGCTTGAATCGAAGGTAAAACAGATGCAACAGTTTTTCAAGGTTCTTATCCAGCACAGTTTCCTTCTCTCCCTTTGAAGTATTCAGCATAGGGAGTACAGTATTTGCAGGAAACTGGCAGTAGCAGCACATCCATCTCTGTCCAGAAAGAACCACAAAGAAACATTCTGGTGTTTGTATTTTGGGGTAAGATCCATTCTTCAAGTTGAATGAAAGTTAAAGAGCAGAACAGATTAAACCTGTATGCCATCTGCATCAGTTCTGATGTCCCTTCCAATTATTTTTTTCTTGTTGCTCCATTAAAAGTAATCCATGATCTTCCAATACATTAAAACTAAGCAATGGATTTGTTTTTTCCTCTTAATAACAGTTATGGTGAGGTTAAAAGTAATTCATCCAGGCTTAGATTTCTGACCACTACCTTCAGAGTGCTGGAGCAGATGAAGATTTGCCAAACAGACAAGAACAATATAATAATCAAAGACACTTTCAAAATGCTTCTCTTTCATTCTTTGGGTAGATACCCATAACTCCAAGAATGAAAACAGACTTTCCTTTTTCTCACATGAGAGGACAATTGTTTAGAAATCTACTCATAGCCAACCAGAAACAAAACATACAAATTCACATGCCTTTTTCGTTTATGGCAAAATAGACACGTGTTCATAGCATATGACAGCATGCATTTTTTCCCATACATGTTTATTTGGTATTTACATAAGAAAACAGTAATGTGTGAAGTGGCCTCTCTCTTCCACTAATGTAAAAAAAGAACAAGGATCTGGAAAAAGCAATTCTGACAATGGAACTGATGAAAAACCTTAAATTACCCTGAGTTATACCTGGTTATAGCTCTAAATTAAATACCTATTTCCAAAAGGTACTCTCCCCTCCCCCCAGTAGTACATGGCACAAAAGCACTGAAAAGTACATATAAAACAACACCATGCTGAGATACTAAATCACGTTGAGCGAACGTCGTTGGGTTGGATCTTGCAGATTGCTTCTTCTAGCAGAGGTGATTTTCTCCAGCAGAAGGCTCTAACAGAACACCTTGACAGGATCTAACCCAATACTTTTTACAGGGTATTTTTTTTTTAATATTGATCATTTATATTGCTGTTTTGGCAGTTTTATGGTGTGGTTTCTGCTTGCGAGCCTCCATGAGCAGGTCTCTGGAGAGGCCACATATAAACTTCCTAAATAAATTTGAATCAAAGGAACATATAGCTACTTCAGAAATGGCATTTTGACAGAATTATGCTTTCCAATTTATTGAAGCAAACATACATAAACCTTTGCTGCCATCTGATAATCCTGAGATATTCTAGGAATAAGACAACTCTTTCAAAACTGACTACAGCAGTCTTTTATGCCCTTTCAGAAAAGTATCACTACTTTTCCTTATGTACTGTTCTTTGTTTCCAATTGAAGCTTTCCTAGGTTCAGCTGGACTTTGTAAAAGCTAGAACATGGGATATCTGTGCACATGTCTGCACACTCATGCTGAAGTGGAAGAGGGGAACAGCAGAAATATTCAGACTCCTGCTTGTAACCAGTTTCCTACTGACTGATATTTAGAGATGCAAAGGACACCATCCTTGCACATTTTCCTATAGAGGTATTCATATCTCCAGTCTTCTTTGCCACTCTTTTTCTCCATTTCTACACAGTTTTGTTTTGATAGAAATTACTCTCATATAAATAATTGTGTTAAAATGAAGAGGGCATACCGAGAAGACTGGGATATTTCTGATCATAGCATACATGAAAGCAGGATTAGGTTAACAAGAGCTCATAAAACCCAGGCAGTCACTGGAGACTGAATTCTATTTCCTGGAGGGCACACCTCATCAAAGAAATGGAAGCAATATATCTTTTGCCTGCTCTGGCAATTCTCTTCTTTCAGGACCCCGAGGGAAGGGATGGGTTCTCAAACAAGATCATCAATGAAATAAGCCAAATTTTAAAAGGTAACCGAGAATGCGTCACAAACTAACATGAACAGAAACTAAGCAAATGATTAGCAAGCAACTATTACTATGAAATACTTCTTTTACATTTTCCAAACATATTGGGGATAATGGTGGGGTGCCTTACATCGCTGTTGTAAGAATGTAAACAAAGTTAATGTGTGAAATGCTTTGAACGCTGACTGTGCTACGTACAGCATTTATATTATGTTATAAACATTTTGCATTTCCTACAGTGAAGTCCCCTGATATTAATATTGTTGAACAAACATGTAATCGAGATACAGACTAATTCACTTCTAAAAGAGGGTTTGGCAACAGCAGCTAATTTCGCAACTGCTCAAAGATCAGGTGTCCTAGCAACATCAGCAAGGAAAGTCAATGTATACTACATGGAAAACCTGTTTCTTGGATCAAGCAAGAAACCTGCAGCAAGAAAACTGGTACATCCCTAAGGAGACTTGGCAAGCCACAGTTTTATCTGCACTGGACATCTGCCCTAAGTGTGAGTGTTCCATGCCAACACCCAACTAAGTGCATTGGTACGGGGGTGGGGAGAGACCTGGTGTTGCCTCCTCCAGGTACCTCATTGGTCTATGGCACAGGCTTAGACTTTAAATGTTACTAAAATTCTGCTAGTGATGGAAGCCTAAACAAATTCCTGGCAAATGAAAGACCACCATAATAGAGTCCATAAGAAGCATGGTATATTGAAACAGAGTACCACTGAGAGTTGGGGGAGGGGTTGGAGATGTATAACTCCAAATATTTTTTCGCAAGCACTCAACATTACATCAAGTTTCCATATATACAATTTGTTTCTGCAAAACGTTTTTATTTGGGGGGAAAACCCATCCGTTTACAGATCAACAATTGTGCAAGAAGCTGTACAAGTCAAAGGCAGCTTTTGTTAGAAACCATTTTTGACAACTCAGTCTTCTATGGCAGTGTTTTATATTATTTGAGGCAGGCTATAGGATCCAAATAGTTGCTTGAGCTCATGGAAAAAACTTTTGGCCTTCTTTTTTCTTTGAAGAGTACAATTTAATGCTAATCTCAGCAGTTACTTTTGAAACTCCTGGTGTCAGGATGGAATGATTGTCAAAAAATATTTGAAGTCCCTTTGGATGACAGACTTATTATCATGTCACTTAGGATCCTGGCCACAGTGGAGTTCTACTATTCTGATGCACGTTCTTATTCGCTCGTAGTAACACTTCATAAATAACATCCATGTTTTTAAGTTAAAAAACAAAAGAAATTGCACTTGCATAATATTGTCACGTCGCCAGTATCTTTGTCAACCAGCCTTCCTTCTTTCCTAAAACAAAAAAACTGGTGCACAACACTGCAGGTCCATAGTCCATGTTAATCTTTTGCTTCAGTCTCTTCCGCACTGTTGAAACTGGATGTAGAGACAACTCCACCACAGTTCAGAAGTGGTTTAGATGAACTTTGCTGTATTTCATTCAGAAATACAACTCTGTTAGCAAGTCATTTGGTTTATCTTTCCGAGAAAGATGCTGCATTTGCCACATAAAGCCCCAGAACCTAAAATTCTTCCCTTTCAAAGCCCAAAGAACTGTAAGTAAGATGTTGCCCCATTCTCTTTTGCGGAGCTTAGTTAAGTGCAAGCAATGATCCACATGCTTGTTCCAAGCCTACCCCTATGTTCATACAGGCAGGATGGCCTGGCCTCTCACGCTGGTAATGAAGCCACGTTCTTCTTTCAAGTCTAACTCTGTTAGCAAGTCATTTGGTTTAGCTTTCTGAGAAAGATGCTGCATTTGCCACATGAAGCCCCAGAACCTAACATTCTTCCCTTTCAAAGCCCAAAGAACTGTAAGTAAGATGTTGCCCCATTCCCTTTTGCGGAGCTTAGTTAAGTGCAAGCAATGATCCACATGCTTGTTCCAAGCCTACCCCTATGTTCATACAGGCAGGATGGCCTGGCCTCTCACGCTGGTAATGAAGCCACGTTCTTCTTTCAAGTCTAGTGATTTTTATGTAGCTGGAAATAATATTTCAGTCAACTGCCGACAGAGTGAGTTTATACATGCAGAAGAACCTGCACCTCCTTTCTTTTGAAAACAGATGAGCACAAGACCAGGTCTTCAGTACATGCTTTGCAAGACATTAAGTGCAACAACACTTATTCCCCAAGTTCCTCCCACCATCCAACACTTGCATGGAAGACTCATTTTCAGAGGTTAAATAATTGATGACTGCAAATGGTGAATAACATTTCACGCTTCTGTGGTCTCAAACTAACAGGTTACTTTCTAAGGGTCATTTGTTCAAATGCAACCATACATAGCGAGCCCAATCTGGTCAGATCTTGGAAGCTACGCAGGGTCAGCCCTGGTCAGTATTTGGATGGGAGAACTCCATGGAATACCAGGGTCCCTGCACAGAGGCAGGCAATGGCAAACCACCTCTGAACATCTCTTGCCTTGAAAACCCTGCAGCGTTGCCATAAGTCAGCTGCGACCTGATGGCAAAGAATCAAAACAAAACACAACACACAAAACAAGATTAGGCTTTCTACTGTATTAAGTTCTCCCCTGGTTTTCAAAATACCAAACTATTTTTCCTAATTAAGAAGTTTGGCTTCGTAAGACTTCTGTGCGTGCGTGCATCTCACAAGGATACCAAAGTCTGCTAGTAAAATTTGTTCCAAATTAAACCCGTCCTTTACCCTCCTGTGAGTATAACTGCGGCTGAATACACTTTCCCCATTCTAGAAGCAACAGGAGCATAACGAAAACTCCTCTGCAGTCAGGGATACAGGTACTTCCCCTCCAGGCCACGCCTCACTGCAGAAAGCTCAGTGCTCAAACTGCAATTCAAGATCGCTGGTTAAATACAACTTTCCCTGCACCTGGTGCCTCTGAGGCTACCAAAAATGTTTGTGTGTAAGGTGTTTTTGCAGCCCTCACGGGCAGCTACTGGTTAGTGCCTGTGCTAATACTAGGGCTGCCAACCTCCAGGTAACACCTGGAGACCCCCCACTATTACAACTGATCTCCAGCCAACCAAGATCAGTTGCCTTGAAGAAAATGGCTGCTTTGGAGGGTGGACTACTGTATGTCATTATAACCTGATGAGGTCCCTCCCCAGGCTCCACCCCCACTGCAAACCTAAGCAGGGTAATTCCATTTAGAAAACAGCCTACAGCAGGCCTGTCTCTTTAAATACAGATCAAGGCACAATAAAAAGCACGGGGCAGACCCAACTCAAAGAACAAAAGGGGACAAGGCTACTTCTTCATGGGTTATCTGCCCCAGGTTCAATGCTGTTGGAAAATGTTTATTCCCCCCTGCTTCCCTAGAGCACTATGGTATATTTGGGTATTTCCTGGGGCTTCTCCAGCTTTCCTTCAATCACTCTCAAATCGCTTTTTGCTGTGAAGTTTTAGGATGGATCATAATACAGCCAGGATGGCTGCTGTGTGAGTGAGAAAGTTCAGATACTTCGGCCCACATGGCAACAGTTTTTCCTGACGCTGTCCCTGCAGTTGCCATTTGCTCACCCCATGAACATAAGAGAAGCCAATGTTGGATCAAGCCAGTGGCCCATCCAGCCCAACACTCTGTCACACAGTGGCCAAAAATACCAGGTGCCATCAGGAGGTCCACCAGTGGGGCCAGGACATTAGAAGCCCTCCCACTGTTGTTGCCCCATTCTCTTTTGCGGAGCTTAGTTAAGTGCAAGCAATGATCCACATGCTTGTTCCAAGCCTACCCCTATGTTCATACAGGCAGGATGGCCTGGCCTCTCACGCTGGTAATGAAGCCACGTTCTTCTTTCAAGTCTAGTGATTTTTATGTAGCTAGAAATAATATTTCAGTCAACTGCCGACAGAGTGAGTTTATACATGCAGAAGAACCTGCACCTCCTTTCTTTTGAAAACAGATGAGCACAAGACCAGGTCTTCAGTACATGCTTTGCAAGACATTAAGTGCAACAACACTTATTCCCCAAGTTCCTCCCACCATCCAACACTTGCATGGAAGACTCATTTTCAGAGGTTAAATAATTGATGACTGCAAATGGTGAATAACATTTCACGCTTCTGTGGTCTCAAACTAACAGGTTACTTTCTAAGGGCCATTTGTTCAAATGCAACCACACATAGTAGCCCAATCTGGTCAGATCTCAGAAGCTAAGCAGGGTCAGCCCTGGTCGGTATTTGGATGGGAGAACTCCATGGAATACCAGGGTCCTCCCTGCACAGAGGCAAGCCATGGCAAACCACCTCTGAACATCTCTTGCCTTGAAAACCCTGCGGCGTTGCCATAAGTCAGCTGCGACCTGATGGCAAAGAATCAAAACAAAACACAACACACAAAACAAGATTAGGCTTTCTACTGTATTAAGTTCTCCCCTGGTTTTCAAAATACCAAACTATTTTTCCTAATTAAGAAGTTTGGCTTCGTAAGACTTCTGTGCGTGCGTGCATCTCACAAGGATACCAAAGTCTGCTAGTAAAATTTGTTCCAAATTAAACCCGTCCTTTACCCTCCTGTGAGTATAACTGCGGCTGAATACACTTTCCCCATTCTAGAAGCAACAGGAGCATAACGAAAACTCCTCTGCAGTCAGGGATACAGGTACTTCCCCTCCAGGCCACGCCTCACTGCAGAAAGCTCAGTGCTCAAACTGCAATTCAAGATCGCTGGTTAAATACAACTTTCCCTGCACCTGGTGCCTCTGAGGCTACCAAAAATGTTTGTGTGTAAGGTGTTTTTGCAGCCCTCACGGGCAGCTACTGGTTAGTGCCTGTGCTAATACTAGGGCTGCCAACCTCCAGGTAACACCTGGAGACCCCCCACTATTACAACTGATCTCCAGCCAACCAAGATCAGTTGCCTTGAAGAAAATGGCTGCTTTGGAGGGTGGACTACTGTATGTCATTATAACCTGATGAGGTCCCTCCCCAGGCTCCACCCCCACTGCAAACCTAAGCAGGGTAATTCCATTTAGAAAACAGCCTACAGCAGGCCTGTCTCTTTAAATACAGATCAAGGCACAATAAAAAGCACGGGGCAGACCCAACTCAAAGAACAAAAGGGGACAAGGCTACTTCTTCATGGGTTATCTGCCCCAGGTTCAATGCGGTTGGAAAATGTTTTTTTCCCCTGCTTCCCTAGACCATTGTGGTATATTTGGGTATTTCCTGGAGCTTCTCCAGCTTTTCTTCAATCACTCTCAAATCGCTTTTTGCTGTGAAGTTTTAGGATGGATCATAATGCAGCCAGGATGGCTGCTGTGTGAGTGAGAAAGTTCAGATACTTCGGCCCACATGGCAACAGTTTTTCCTGACGCTGTCCCTGCAGTTGCCATTTGCTCACCCCATGAACATAAGAGAAGCCAATGTTGGATCAAGCCAGTGGCCCATCCAGCCCAACACTCTGTTACACAGTGGCCAAAAATACCAGGTGCCATCAGGTGGTCCACCAGTGGGGCCAGGACATTAGAAGCCCTCCCACTGTTGACCCCCTCCCAAGAATACAGATTATAACAGGGGGAGATTTTGAAATATCAGCTATTTTATATAACTATATTGCTATTCCATTATATTTGTTTATTTAGA
>NW_015168047.1:128664-128980 GCF_001447785.1 Gekko japonicus
AACAGACCACTGGCAACTTAAAATAACACGTTCCTGGTCTAATGCAATATTTAAAAACATCAACCCTTTAATTAAAAGGCTGGGTGAACAGAGACTTCTGGCCTGGTGCCAAAACAACATAACAACAACACAATACAAATGCGACCGGTTCTGTGAAATCCCCGCTTTTATTTAGAAGAAAGATTCTCGCCTCTTCCATTGCAGAAGGGCTAGAATTACTTTACAAAATGAAAGCTGGGATTTCACAAAACCAGTTACACTGACTGTTCTAACACTGACTGTCCTCATACTGTATCAATAAAAAAGTATAAAATTG
>NW_015168047.1:130397-169900 GCF_001447785.1 Gekko japonicus
TGATATGTAAGAGATAAAGGTGATAGCACAGGAAGGATTCAATCCCTTTTTTACTCATCCCTTTATTCTTTCAATCAATCACACACACACATATCTTATGCTTTATCTAGGACATGTCAAAACAATATTTAAAGAAGCAGGTCTGACACATTCCCTTAAGAAGAATGACCTTTCTATACAGCCAATGGCCACCAAGAAAACTATGTAGCCTTTATATGGAAAGAAGTATTTTGCAAATCAAGGCTGGACGTTCTGAGACATGATGCGAAGCTAGTCTCAAATGAAGATCAGATACTAAATTTGGTCAATGAATTTCCCCACAAAATCATGCCTCATTGTGTAAGAAATGATTTCAGGGAATGGGGAAAAGATTTTATCCTACATGCATTATTCTATATTTGCTGGGAAGTACTGCAAAGAAATTATTTAGTTCTGCAAAGATGGCATGTTCTCAGCTACTCACACCAAATTCAGTGCCCTGTTTGATAATATTTATGTGCTTTATAAATGGAGTTGCATTTATGACCTAAGATTATTTTGGCTTTGTTCACCGGAATGA
Source organism: Gekko japonicus (assembly GCF_001447785.1). Taxonomy (NCBI): domain Eukaryota; kingdom Metazoa; phylum Chordata; class Lepidosauria; order Squamata; family Gekkonidae; genus Gekko; species Gekko japonicus. The sequence goes on from NW_015168047.1 coordinate 130,957, forward strand.
CTGTAAGTGGGTCAGCAGTGTTTTCCATAGTGCACCAAGTGAAGAGAGATTACGCTGATCAATGGCCTGCATATGTTGCTAACGTTACCCTTTTGCCTGTCAGTCCAAGTGGCAGAAAAGTACCTTAAATCTGTAGTTTTAATACACATTATTTTTTAAGCAATGCCTATCTTTCCAAAAACAAAGTAAAAAAGACTTCATTCCCATCATCCTTTCAAAACACAGATGGATGGTGAAACACAAGATAACCTGATTAGTTTCCACAGTCTACCTCTGTGTAAGCAACATTTTAATCCAAATGAAATTGTTACATTTAATGTTCCTATTGCATAATAACGTAGTTGCTTTCTGTAAAACCTCTGGGTGTGGACAACATCTATTGTACTCTGCATACATATCAAAGGTATTGCTGGTGCCCTTTGTGCTACTTAAACACACAAGGCAAATTTATGAGGTACCCATAGTCAGGCCAACAACAGTCCTTTTAAGACATTTGCTTTTGGATCCTCCTGTTATGTGCAGTCATAATTTTATCGAAACAGAGCAACATGTGTATTTTTCAGGTGCAGAACATGCAAACTGAACACTGGAGTTCTGAGGGCATGCACTCATGCCTACCAAAGCTGCATGCAAATAGAAAAAATAAGCACAGTACCCTATTCAGACAAAATGGCCACCACACCACATGTATGAGCAGGTTTGCAAGTGGCACATTTCACAAAATGTGCAAAACAGAAATGGCCCGGAAGGCATTTTTATGAAGGGATTAGAACAGCAGTATAATGGAACAGCACAGGAGGTCACTTCTATAAGGGACAGTGCTGTAGTCAATTGCAATGTTTATCGCAAGTATCATCTCCCTTTCTACTACAGGGTCCTCTTCCTTTGTAACTCTCTTTCTTCGTTATGGTAAGCCATGCCTCAGACAGTTTTATTGCATTGTTTACTGGAGGTCTTAGCTGCCTGATTGAATTGTTTTTCATATTTCATGATCTGCCTTGAGTCTCAGTGAGAAAGGTGAGCTAGAAAAGAAGTTAATAACAATAATACTCATGTTACATGTGGATGGAGTACCAAAATCCAGTGTCTGATAAGGGCTAATGACTCTGACACACGTATGCATAAGGAAACAATACTATATGAATCCACTACAGAGATTAAAAGGATAGAGAGTTCAAGTAGTGTACCTGCTAATTCGTAGTGTGTGAAGCGAGGCTGTTCTCTATTTAAAGAAAAGAATTTCTGGAGTCAAGACAGATGAGCTCCTTGTTTCACATGCACCTAGCCTCTTAAACTGAAATTTAGCCATGCTGATGGATAAACCAACAGTGTTGCCATTGCTCAAGGCAACAACCAGGCTGTTAGACTTAATTACGTGCACTGTCAATGTAAATTTAAAGTTTAGACAGCTCAGACTCCCATCGTTCCTTCAGTGCAAGTAATAAAAGAGGAAAAAGTGTTAAAACAAATCTCAACATATAAAAATGTGACGTATAGCTGGGTGAGAATATTTTCCAATGCAGTACCCCCAGCGCTCTCATATGTTGCTTGACATGTAGACATGCAGCTGCTCACTCCTATTAACAGAAAGAGCTCCTTTTCCAATTTTTTTTTCTAACAAATAACAGAGTTGGTTAGAGATACAGGACCAATATCTAAAAATTTAAGAAACAGTTGTGACAAATCTGGGAGTGCAACATTTTTGCAGAGACGTTAGGGCAGGAGAATGGTAGCAGATGCATTTGCATTCCCTAGGCTTTTTTAACCAGTCCTTGTTGGACTGCTCCGGAGAAGGAATTAAATGTTACATTTAAAACTATTGTTAACAGAAACGGAACATGTTACGTCAATGACAGTTTAACATAACTTGCAGTTAATAAGACAGTGATAAGTAGTTCTATATTCCAACCTGATATTATGCCAGATCCTCTGTTTTTTTTGTCCTCTACAATTTCATAGAACGGGCCCAGTACGTGCAGCAGTTCTTCAACCTTGTCCGTCACTGGCATGGTTTCAAGAATCTGTAGGAATACCAAAAGCTTGTGAATTGTATATCAGTGATGCAGTTAAAGGGAGGTCTGAAAGTCACTGCAACAATGTAATATAAATCCTTAACTAGTTACAACATTATCCCAAACTCTTAATTACAACATCAAACATTGCCAACTTTTCAGCCCAGGGCTGCACAAAGGGTTCCCCAAACATTGCCCGTGGAGGTGGGAGTTCCCTGCCACCAGGCCTCGTCCCCTGCTTCCAATCAGCTGGCCGGCAGAGGGAATTACCAGGAGAAAGAGGAAGGCCCAGGCCACATTGCCAGCATCACACAGGAAGTGACATCATCAAGCCAGTGACATTGCTGTGACTCTCTGGTACTTGGGCAAAAACTCTATGGTAGAACTTGTTTTTACCATGAGAGTTTTTGCCCAAATACCGGAGTGTTGCAGTGATGTTGCAGCATGATGTTGTCATTTCCTGTGCAATGCTGGCTATGTGGCCTGGGCCTTCCTCTGTCTCTGGGTAAGTCCCCCCCATCCCCCACTGTTTGCCAGGAGCGACCCTAACTGCACAGGATTTTAAAAATAAAATGAAATCAAACTTAATGTAACTTTTTGTGTTCTTTGATTATCTAGCAGTTTGGCAAGGCATTTCTTCTAAGAAATAAAACTCTTTCCATCTAGATTCCAAAGATCTCTGCAGACCTATGTTCGTCTCTTTTCCTGTGAATTAGTTCCAGATCCAGTAATTGATGGCAGGCTGTTTACTCGGACTTCAGCACTAGAATCATCATTGGTACTTCAGAGCAGTGGTTTTCCTAAAGTTCCCCAAAGTGTGACAACAAATCTGGCCTAGGGTAAAGCCCATCAAGTAACACCCAGAAACCTCTTCTGAAGCCTGGCAGGAAACAAGTTCTGTCTTTGCCTTGCAGAGTCTGAAAATAAAATTACTGTAGCACTCACTGGAGAAGACCCTGATGCTAGGAAAGACTGAAGGTCAAAGAAGACGGGGACGGCAAAGGATGAGATGGTTAGGCAGTGTCATAGATGCAACGAACATGAAATTGAGCAAACGTCAGAGGACGGCGGAAAACAGGAGGGCCTGGCGAGATCTTGTCCATGGGGTCGCAAAGAGTCAGACTCGACTGTGCGACTGAACAACAACAACAAGTTTAGCTTCCTTCCTCATCCACAGCAACTCTTACCTTTTTCATCTCTTCAACATAGGCAATCATAGCTTCTTCTTTGGGCATATCCCCTAAAGCATTCCATGCATCCCTAGAAGAAATATCACAAACATTGTTAGAACACTTAAAACAAGGCCAGTTTGTGATGAGGCTTAAAAGATTTATTCGTACTATAACTTTGATTCTGTGACTTTCCACAGTTGACTGTGAACAAAAAATCTATCTTTCAGCATGAAAATATGGATGCTGGATGAAACACAGACACAAGTTTTGTTTCTAATACTATCTGTTTTCAGCTGTGATGTTGGATACCACTTTTGTCACTATTAAGATGAAAGTATTTGCAAGGTACAATCGGAACCTAAATGGTGGTGGACAGCAGTGTTCCCTCTAAGGTGAGTTAGGGTGAGCTAGCTCACAGTTTTTTAGCCTCCAGCTCACAGTTTTGTCTTAGCTCAGGAAGGACGGCTCCAGAGCAAAGTAATTTATGCAGTAGCCAAGTCACTCACTCACAACTTTAATGTTAGTAGCTCACAAAGTAGAATTTTTGCTCACAAGACTCCACAGTTTAGAGGGACCACTGACAGTACTGTCAGGCTGTAGCTGACTTACAACAACCCCATTGGGTTTTCAAGGCAAGAGACAAACAGACGGGGTTTGCCACCTTGCCACTGCCTGTCTCTGCATAGCAACCCTGGCCATCCTTGGTGGTCTCCAGTGTTCCCTCTAAGCTGAGTTGGTGTGAGCTAGCTCACAGTTTTTTAGCCTCTGGCTCACACTTTTTTGTCTTAGCTCAGCAAGGGTGGCTCCAGAGCAAACTGATTTATGCAGTAGGCAAATCGCTCGCTCACAACTTTAATGCCTGTAGCTCACAAGGTAGAATTTTTGCTCACAAGACTCCACAGCTTAGAGGGAACATTGGTCTCCCATACAAATACTGGCCAGGGCCAACCTTGCTTATCTTTCAAGATCTGAAGAGGTCAGGCTAGCTTGGGCCATCCAGGTCAGGGAACCTAGGTGGTCCACAATATTGTGCTATGAATTCCAAGTAACCGAGAGAAAGCCCAAGCCGGAGCATGTTTCACCTCTGCTACATTCAAGATGTACAGTATTTTGCATGATTTGTAATTTATTGTGGCTCTCTTGCAACCGACAAGGGTTAGCAAATAATAAGACTGAGACGACAGCTATGAACCAGTTGGGGGCAAGAGGGAGGGGCCTTGAAATGTGGTTGGAAGCATGTTGCGAAACCATAACTGCTAGTAAGCCACAACAAACCTTTGGGGCTTCTTACAGTACAATCCTAAACAGAGCCACACACTTCTAAGTCCACTGGTGTCAAACAGTTTGGAAGGATGTAAGTGTGTTTAGAATAGCACTGGGCCTTTCCACATTGGATGTCAGATGGCAGTGGGTTTTCTCTGAGCTTCTTCATGACATCTCTTGTCTTCCCATGGTTTCCTCATGCTTTCTCTATGGAGTATGACCTCCTGCCCAAGCGCTTTACACAAGGAGATTCTGTACATCTTCTCCTCCTCTTCCGAATCTCTCAAATAAATGTATTATTGCAGAAAATCCCTCAAGCCTTACATCATCTTGTCCCTACCACCACCACCGCTGCCACTACTTGACTCTCCCTTGGCCCCGCCTTCAATTCTCCTTTGCCAATCCTTGACCTTTCCCCCACCCCTCTCATATATTTGATGCTGATCTCAGGAAACACAGCATGGCCGCTACTGAATACATTCTGAATAAAAACAGCAGGGATATTATGCACAGTTCAAGCCAGGGGTCGTTTCGTAGAAAAAGAGCTAGGGGGACTCATTAGCATAACTCATTAGCATATGCCACACCCCCTGGCATCACCGGAAGTGTGTCATAAGGCCACACACCCCGCCCCCAACGGTCCCGGCCACCGCAAAGCAGGGGGCGGGACTTCGTCATGTGCCCCGCCCCCCATACCTCACCCGGGGGAACTGCGATCCCCCGCGATCCCCCCCGAAATGACCTCTGGTTCAAGCCATCCTACTTATAAGACAAGATACAAGACAGGATGCACGTGTCTGTCTCCAAGTGGATAAAGATGCTACATCTGGAGCCTGCATGTCTAAAATGGCAGCAGGCCTCAGGTTGGAAAGGGAGAGGGGGAAAGGGGGAATCTATACCCGGCTGTTGGTAATATATATACATATATAAAGCTTACCAACACAGACTTGCACTCGACTACTTTACTCAGTTAGGTGTAGAGCCTTCCTCCAAAAGAGCCTCTTCTGCTGGAGAAAGGCTTCGCAGAGCTGAGAAGAGCAGGAGGCTACAACCCCATGTCTTCTGGCCTAACACAAGAAGTGCTCTGAATGTCACAACTTAGAAAACATCCTCTTTCACACATGATATTTACCATTTATATCTACCAATAGGGTCCCAAAATCCAGGTCTTGGAATATTACAAGGTCCTTGGGTTGCTTGCTTATAAAAGCTATAGAACTTGAGCATCATTTCATTTGTGGGTTGGAATGAACCTAGTGAAAATAATTTTAGAGTGAGAAAAACCATAAGAGACAGTAATGTCAAAGCACATTATTTTCTATGGAAACTCTAAAGTCAAAATTAATTGACTGCATTCGTTCTAATTCCTTACAACTCTCCTACAGCCAAAATTTTCATAACCAAGAGACTGCATTATATGCAGTACCTTGGTTATGAAAATTTTGGCTGTAGGAGGAGTAAGGACTCAGAATGAAGCTTTTGTTTCATCCACACAGGTTTCAGATTAAAAAGTTTCTCCCTCCTGCCCACGTTTATTTTCATGTAACATTTGGAGAGGATCTAGTGACCAAATTATTCTTGTAAAAATACAAAGTATTACTTTGAAGATATTACTACTAAAAATTACTGCTTGATAGTTCTTGGCTGAAAACCAAACTTCATTGTTTCATCTCTTACTGCAAGGCATGTGTCCAGAGGAACGAAGAAAACCTGGTTGCCAAATCTTCTCATATGGTTTTTACTATGGGATTGAACAAGGGAGAGTGCTTACCATGGTACAGCTCACATATCCTGTTGTAGCTACACCACATAATGAAGAAGCCACAGACATTCACAGCCCTCTCATGGAGTCTGCATTAAAATAGCATGGGAGGTTATGCTATGATAACCCAAGCTGCTTCAAGTAGTGTCTGCCATATCAGCTTGATGGCTGCCCTAGCGCCCCTAAACCAGGAGGGAATTTTTGCACGGCTAATGGTTTCACTTTCGGCAGAGCTAGTGTTGGAAGCCAACAGCCAATACCTGGATTTGTACACCATCTGGAAGGGTCATACACACATCTGTGATATGATAATTTTGGAAAAAACTATTTTGCCTGAATATGTGCTCATACATACTTAGAGGCACATCCAGTTTTATAACAAAGTCACATTATGTTGGAAATCAGTTCCTCATGATTGAGTCCCATTAGGGATACATGAACCATCTCTACATAACACTTTTTGACCCAGAGTTAGTGCCAGCTCCAGACATTTTGCTGCTTAAGGCTATTCTCACCACTATCCCACCTACACACACCTGGAAGCCTGAAAAGCTAATCCTTCTCTCCTCCTCGTTGTTCCCCCCCAATTAAAAACAAGCCACTCTATAGTGTACCAATTGGTTGCTTAAGATTCCACAGTAAAGGGATGGTCAGACTCTTGTGAGTTGAATGAACCTGGAGAGAGTTTGGAAAGCCCGGCTGGCTGTTCTATTTTTACAAAGGCTGGGTGAGCAGCAAAAGGAGGACTTGCTCTGGCTGCTGGGTGGGGGCGGCAGCGATGGTGGGAATGATGCACAGGCAGGGTGGAAGCCCCCCCCCCATCAAAGTCTGCCACTGAGAGGCAACTGCCTCAGTTAGCTGAACAGTAGAGCCGGCCCTGTCCACAGTTGCAACTTGTGGAGAGAGTTTCATGATTTAAAATTGACATAGAGGAAGAAACCTTACAAGACCGTTCAAGGATAATGAAAACTTGTACAAATAAAATAGTAGCCACAAGTGACTAGCTGGTAACTTTTCTAACCTTTCTAAACAAACAAACCAACAGACCTGAGAGCCCTCTAATCAAATCCAGGACATAATCAGATCTGAGTCATTATAAAATATTGCTTTGTTTTAGGAACTGCAAATAATCAGGCTTGAGGGAAGAGAGGAATGCCTTATCCTCTTTAACTACTATTCACTAACCCACAAATTAAAAGTCTGTACTTTCAGTGGCTTGAATTCCTGTGCTACTCCAACCATTTCACAAAGGGGTGGAGTGGGAAAAGAAAAAGAACTTGTAACCCAGATTATTTACACCCACAACTGTCACTGATACAGAATCAAGTGTGAATCAAACATGCCGAAGGCAAAAAATAAAAATCCTTCCTTTATGCAACAATAGTGACGACACCATGCAACTTTTATTTTAACCAACTTTTATTGTAACACACACTCCAACGGAGTGGGGGGGGGAATCTAAAACTTGCAAAACATGTTTGACTTCTAGATTTGCCAGAAGGCTTCTTAGGTGTCAGGAATAGATAACTTTTGGTTTCTGAGATTTTCCAGACTTGCTGTCAAGTTTAAGAACTTTCACTGTAAATATGTACGGAACCCAAGTGGAAAGGACAAGAACATGATATCACTGCCTAGGCAGAAAAGGGAAGGAACAACCAGAGGTGGTCTCCCCCCCCCCCTTTAAATAACTGTTCTTGAAGAACATTTCCCTTAACACATCATGCCCAAAGTATCCTCAAGTTTTGCACCATTGTCCCTTTTCCTTCTCTCCATAAACCTTTACCAGCTTGCAGAAGGGACACCTGGGCATTACATTCACCACTTCCCTTCTGAGAAGATCAACTGGTTGGGGTGGCTGACAGGCCAGAACTGTCAAGAAAGTGCCCTAGTGGTTTGTTTTTTAAACCTCCATTACCTGGCAAAGTGAATATGTCATGCAATTCTTTCCCAGTGGGTACTTGGGGGGGGGGGCTAAAATAGAACCATGCAATTCTTTCCCAGGGGGTGTGTGGTGTATGGGGGGTGGGGCTCAAACAGAATCAGGGTCCAGACCCATTTCGACCGGCAGAATTAACCTACTCTCTCTGCTCCCCGTTCAAAGAGGCACTCAAATGCTCAGCGCTTCCCTCTCCAGGAGTAAGGGGGTCTTGTATGCCCAGCCCCCAACCCCCCTCCCCCGGTCTGTCTCCAATACCATCACTTGCCCTCCTTCACTTACCATTTTTGGGCAAGCTCTGAATCACCTTCACGGCCGCCTCAAAGCGAGTCGCATGCACTGAGCCGCCGTTCTCCGTCTCCGCCATCTCCCCCCTCCTTGTTCACCTGAGCCTTGAATGGTATCCACTGGAATCGCCACAGCAGGAGCGGCGGCTTCCCCTCCCCGAGGAGCCTGCAGCCAAATAAATGCGAGATATTGGGGGGGGGGAGTGTCTAGTGAGGGCCCACCACGGCTGTGTGGCTCCGTCCCCTCCTTCAGTCAGGGAAAGAGTAAAAACAAGGGCACGCCACTTCTTCCTCAGGAGCTCTTTTGCTTCTCGCCTGACCAAAAAAAGCTTCCTTCACCCATCACCTCCATGGAGTTGTGGACAGTGTTCCTTCTCCCTCACACAAACATTCCCCCTCGGTTTCCATAAATCAACCCTCTTCTACAACCTGCACTACTTGCCTGTACAGGCCAACTGTAACCATCTTTCCTAGTGTTTGGGACCTGTTCCTACCGTAGTACACTGCTGCCCACTGCGCCTCTCTTTTTCTTTTTTTTTCTTTTTTTGGGGGTGCTTTTTAAGAAACTGTATGAGGGTCTTCACTTCCAAGAGCTGCCTATCCCTATCGAAAATGTGGTGTGTTTTCAAGAGGCATCAGCTTTTCTGTACAACTAGATCCATTGGATGAGTCAACATTCTTGTTTTTGGTTTTAAAAGGATACTGGTGTGGCCACTTTACTAACACATCTACTTCGGTAACCAGGACAGGATAGGCTACTGCAGTGTGAAATACAGCAGAGAGAAAACAGCATTCAGCAACCGGTACTAGTGGAAGGGAAGGGAGCTCAGGCAGTGATCCTTGGTGCGAGAACAAGAATATCAGAAGTATTCAAGAGTCTCCCTATTTTTAGCTGTGAAGCACTGGAAAATATTCAGGGGTGGGTGGGATGAGACTGTGTAAGTAAACCCAGAATATACACTGGTTTCCCACGCCACACAGGTTTCACTTCCTACATACTATCTATTTCTCCCTTCTTTTTCTCTTTCCATTGTTAGTTTTTCTACTGTATTGCACATTCCACATACTTAAGTTATGCAGCCCCATAACAGGCATATTTATTCAGAAATTAAGTCCCACTGAGTTCAATGGAGCTTGCTCCCAAACAGTAGTGTTCACAGAAATATGACCTTAATGGTTCACACACCTGATCCCCCTCACAATTCTGTATTTACAAATATAAAAGTGGATGACAAGCACCATCAACATGCATGGGGGAATGACAGAAGAGTGGAGATCAGCAATTTTTATACCCCTAGTCATCTTGTTCTCCAACACAAGAGTAGTTAAAAGTGTTTTATAGAGTATGTTTGTCCAAATGTGACCCACAAAATACAATTGCCTCAGGAGACTACAATCTACATTAAATTTAAATAGGATCCCAGTTGCATCCTACAGACTAACAAAACTTATGTCAGCATAAGCTTTAATGAATCACTGAGCGCTGATTCATAAAAACATAAGATAGAATACGTTTGGTCAGTCTTTAAAGTGCTACTAGGCTCCTGTTTAATTTTATTACGACAGGTGAACACATCAACCAATCTGAAATTATTAAATTTAATGCAACTGCTGATATACAGCCTGTACGTAAGCCCTTTCCCAGTCCACCAAACAATACACAAGCACCCCCTACACACCTTGTGCTCTTCAAGCCTTTGACACACATCTAAGTGCAACACCCTCCACTCCTGATACCCAGCTCTTCCCATCATTCTTTCACTCCCCTCAAGCGCAATAAATACCTGTCGTTCCCACCGTTTCCCCAAACTGATCGTTCAAAACGTCTTCCTAGCGACTTGATCTCCACAGATCTCACCCTTATATTCAAGGCTATTCAGTGGGTCTTACGGATCAGCTCTGCAAAGCCATCTTCTTTCTGGAGCACTAGCCATCCCTTTGCCATAACAGCGTAATATACCACCCAATATTCCGTATTCTGCCCACCACGCTCCTCTTGGAAGGGGGGGGGGGTTCCCAACACACATCTGAGCCCATCCTCTCAATTACAGGCAGCGCCTGACAGTTGCAAGGACAAATAACAATAAATGTTCCATCCTCCAACTTTCAAGAGTCAAACGTCATACCGAAGTAGGCCAAGGCACCACCACGACCGAAGGACACCTACATCACCCTTCCCTATAACAGGCGATCGCAACCAATATAAAACGACCCCTTGCTCCTACCTTGGGGTGACGGACTCCCCGAACCTTTGCCCAGGGCTCAGGTTGCCCGGTTAATGTCTTCCAACAGCAGCTCACCAATCCCTCGAGTCCCGCCTCTTAAAGAGCGTTCTGGGAAATGTAGTTCACAATCGACTGCTTCCTGTTTCCGAGAACCCTCCGACCCTGCCTGCCATGGCAACCCTTTCTTTTCTCCGGAGACAGTAGAAGCTCTCTTTCTTTCTCTCGCTCTCTCTCGCTCTTCATATTTTCATAGGATTAATATTTCATACAGAGATTTCAGAGTCCTTGGGAGATAGTAAGAATTGTACATATGTAATTAAAGGTAGAAAACATACCCTTTGTCTCCATGTTGCTGATTTAGAAATTTTAGAAAACACAGCAATTTATCGACAGGCAGTTTCCCTCTTGAGAATTCCGGCACCCCTCTCTCTCTCTCTCTCTCTTTTAAAGGCCCTTCTCTGCTCTCCACTCCACTATTACCACCAATAAAATGCTTGAGATTCTCAATATAGACAGAAACTTGGAATGTAGCCTATACTTTTCTCTTCTGGTTTGTTTTTACGTATTTATGTATTTTAAAGGTTTATAAAACTGGGTAAACAGCAATAAAACGAATATATTAAGAACGGCCATCACAATAGCCAGTAATAACAAATTTAAAATAAAACCAACCAGCTTCCATCAAAACTAGAAAGTTAAAAAACATTCGTTTGGCCAAGACAAAAGCCCTCTAAAAACTTAATCTTACATCCTCTCCAGAACTGCAGAGGGGAAGAAGAGGGCAACCAGGAGGGTGAGAGGGTTGGAATCCATCCAAGTCTTATGTGGAAAGGCTGAAAGAGTTGGGTATGTTTAGCCTGGGAAAGAGAAGGCTTAAAGGGGACATGATTGCAGTCTTCAAGTATTTGAAGGGCTGTCATGCAGAAGATGGAGCGGATCTATTTTTTCTTGCTCCGGATTGCAAAACTAGATCTAATGGGTGGTAATTACAAAGGAGTCGTTACCAGCTAAATATCAGGAGAAACGTCCTAACTGTAAGAGTCGCTGAGCAGTGGAACAGACTGCCTCAGGAGGTGGTGGATGCTCCTTTGCTGGATGTTTTCAAGTGGAGGCTGGACGACCATCTTTTGGGTATGTTGTAGGGCTAGCTTTTGGCTATGCTCCTGCAGAGTGCAGGGGGTTAGACTAGATGACCTGCAAGGTCCCTTCCAACTCAACATTTTATGATTCTATGAATCTTCTTCGAAGAGTCTTCTGGGAGATTTTTTCAGAACAACTACCAGAAAGTTGCTACATGGTCCAGAGTTCTCCAATTTATGTCAGAGAAAAACATCATTCCCTCAAAATCTTCATATCTTCCCTGGATTTGTTTCTAGTTATGTTCAACCATCTTTCTCTTTAGAACATGTTGTATATACTGACAGAGCTTATTTAGTCCTTTTCCAGATCAATAATCATTCATTTATAGAACTTAAATATGGAGTTTATACTTTAGGATTGATGCAGTTGCAGTCAAAGTAATATGTTGTATTTTTGTTGAGTTATGTTTACTTTACTAGTTTCATGTTTGTGCCATTTTCTCCCACAAATTGATACTTTGTATTATGCATTTTGAGATATGCTGCTGTTTACAAATGTTTTTCTTAATAAATTTTTTTTAAAAAACCAACAACAGGCATTGTTTGTACTCTTCGAGCAGTTGGGACCACTGGAAAGCATTTCTACATACCTGTCAGTCCCATCAGCATTTTGTTTCAGTAAGGACGGTTGCAGGAAACTGGAAGCCATGTGTGCGTGTTTATTTTTAATTAATTAGGGGAGTATTCTGTGACATGACATCCTCTCCCACCTGCACCCTGAAGTGATATACATTCTGCAATCTCATTCTGAGTAAAGTGTTTACCTTCACCAGGGTAAAGTGTTTTAGCCCTGGCCTGGATAGCCCAGGCTAGCCTGATCTTGTCAGACCTCGGAAGCTTAGGCAGGGTCTGCCCTGGCTAGTATTCGGACGGGAGACCACCGAGAAATACCAGCGTTGAGACATAAGAGCATAAGAGAAGCCATGTTGGATCAGGCCAATATTCCACCCAGTCGAACACTCTGTGTCACACAGTGGCCAAAACCCAGGAGATGGAGCGGAAGGCAATAGCAAACCACCTCTGAATGTCTCTTGCCTTGAAAACCCTACAGGCTGTGACTTGATGACAAATCTATCTATCTATCATCTATCTATCTATCTATCTATCTATCTATGCTGTGTGAAGCTAGTAAAAGCAAATCTGAATACTGTCTGCAAAAAAAAGTTACTCATCCAGTTTTCTACCATTTTGGGGCCTGAGAAACAAAATAGCAAAGAGCAGTTCTCACAAAAAGTATTTTTGATGGTGTCCTATCTATCTATCTATCTATCTATCTATCTATCTATCTATCTATCTATCTATCTATCTATCTATCTAGATAGGACACCATCAAAAATACTTTTTGTGAGAACTGCTCTTTGCTATTTTGTTTCTCAGGCCCCAAAATGGTAGAAAACTGGATGAGTAACTTTTTTTTGCAGACAGTATTCAGATTTGCTTTTACTAGCTTCACACAGCATTTCAGGAATGATGAAATTTATTTGTATACATGTCTCTTGGGAAAGATTGGCTTACATGGCCTCTTCATCCCATTACAAATAGAATGGATACAGCCAGGGCTATTTTTGGGCAGAAATGCACAGGAACGGAGTTCCGGCTGGCTTCCAAGTTGGCCATGCCCAGCAGGGACTCATTAGCATAATAGGCCACATCCAACATCAGAAACTCATTAGGATAGGCTTCATTAGGGGTGTGTGGCCAAACATGCAAAGGAATTCCTGCTACAAAGAAGCCCTAGGTTTTGACAACAAACAAGGTAAACAGAATAAGAAGCAAAAGGTGGGTGTGGCTGGATGAGCACACTTCTGGTAACATGGGGGTGTGGCCTAATGTGCTAATGAGTTTCTGCTGTTGGGTATGGCCTATTATGCTAATGAGTTCCTGCTGGGCTTTTTCTACAAAAGAAGCCCTGGATACAGCATATATATCCTACAAGGTGCAAGACCTTTTTCACCATGTGTACCAACTGAACGAATCTGTGAATTGTCTGTGCTCCCTTCTACTCAGGGGTGCTGTGGAAAAAAAGTGTGTATCTCTCATACATTACTAGGTACACTAAGAACATACCACACCACCCTCTAATGATGGCACCCCTGGGATACTTCTCTGTCTATGACATGTGAAATACGGTGCTTCAAAGATGATAAGCTTGTGCTCCAAGGAAGATATAGCATGACTTTGCAAAATAATTATATTTAAACCATTCTAGCAATTACACAGATGTTATCCCGGCCAAAAAAAATCAAATCAGTGGGTTACAATATGGAGTGCCATCATGTGGCATTGAACTGTAATTGCAGATGAAGAATTAATGTTTTGTATTTTAGGATTAGCTTCCTATATCTTTTTTTTCTCTCCTTCCCCACTATGCAAATCTTAAAGGAGCTTATTAGGGATTGAAAGTAGCTCTTTTGGTGCTTAATGATTGTCATGCTAAGTGAACGAAATCTCTTCAGTGAAATATTAATAAAATGTTTCAGATATATTTTTATAATCTGATTATTAAATTGAGATAAACAATGAGATGTAGCAAGCTATAATCCTTTCAGATACATTAAAATGCAATATATGGTGAGAAAATGCATACGTATGTGTTTTAGTCACTGAACTAATTAGCTGGCATCCTGAGAATGTGGAGCACCTAAAAGAATCACTCATGACAGCAATGATAACTGACTTAATGGAAGAAGTTTGAATTACAGCTTTTAAAAGCAAATCTATTATAATGCACAGAAATGCAAAAGTAGACAGAATGTGGAGAATGCCTCTTTTGAAACAGGAAAGCATTAATCAATGTAGTATTTTCCTGGAAACCTACTTTTTCCAAAGCACAACCTCTTAAATCCAGAGGTCATTTCGGGGGGGACCGCGAGGGATCGCAGTTCCCCCGGGTGAGGTGCGAGGGGGCGGGGCACACGACGAAGCCCCACCCCTTGCTTCCGGCCGCCCCGCTTTCGGCCCTCATTCAGCCAGGAGGAGGCGGGCGAAGAGGGAGGGTAAGTTGCTTCCTCCCCGTCTCTCCCCACCCCTGCCTGCCTGGGGCCAGGGAGGGCCTTGGCGGGGCTTCCCCGCACTCCCGCCAGCCTTGCAGGTCCACCGCCGGGCCCCTGATGTCAGGGGGTGTGGCATATGCTAATGAGTTATGCTAATGAGTTCCCCTAGCTCTTTTTCTACGAAACTACCCCTGCTTAAATCCAAACTAGAAGTAACATCCAAGTCAGGTTTGGATTCCAACTCAGTTTTAGATTCCCCTGACCTGATGTGCCAGACTGGAGTTGCGAGGAAATAAGTTCCTAAACTGGAACCCTGGTGGGGGGGAAGGGGCTATTAGGGTTGCCAGTTCTGGGTTGAGAAATACCTAGAACTGATCTTGGTTGGAAGTCAACTGTAATATAGCAGTAGATCTTCAGGTGCCACCTGGAGGTTGGCAAACTGAGGCTTCAGCCTTCCCCTGTACCATTTCACCAACCCAAAACAGACTCGGGGGGCATTATTTGCCCCAAACAGGGAACCAAGATCTGACTTGTTAATACCTGTACTGTCTAGGTTGGATCTTATCCCCTCTTTCCCGTACTGGTAATAGATGCCTGATTTGCTAACAAGGGAAAGAGCTTTGCACAGGTTCACTGTCTAATTTAAATTGCGTTGTAAGCTTCTAGTATTTGCACTTGCACAGTTCTGCATGCCAGAGATCTGTAGCCCTTGTGGACTAAGCTCATGTATCTACTTTGTACAGGTTGTCACACTTTTTAAACAAGACACTGAGCTCATGCAGACGTCCAATTTAAGCATGGTGCCAATGAGACAAAAGAACTCATCCATGCATTTCGTTTGAAATGCAAAGCAGGCTGCAACTACGCATTAGCAGACCAGCACAGTATGCACCTGGCCTACAGACCGCTAGTATGTAATGACACACACATAGCTGCATTGCATGGGCTGCAGCAGCCCACTTTCCATAAGACAGGTGAGGTAAGTGCTTTTGGCTCACCAGCTTAACATTTAAATCAGGCCTAAGCCACAGTTTACACATACAGCAAAGACTCTCTAAAATAATTTTAATAAACAGAATATCAGGATAAGAGGTTGTAGCCTGGTCCTTTGAACACTTTACTAGTTTTCTAATCGCAGTGAATTATTAATATATGCTGTGACTTTGAAATGTGTACTCTCTCCCGAAGTGGGACAATGTATTCACCACCCAGCCACCTACTACCAGGTCTAGTTCTAACCACACGTCATGTAACCAGAAAAAAAAATGTACATTATTTCCCATATATCCCTGTTTTTGCTTGCGTCCTCTCCTTTTGTTATCTCCTTTCCTGTCTTTATGTACATTATAAAGTGCCACGCAATTTAACAGTATTATACTAATAATGCCATGATGCAACGATCTTTGAGGATACACATACCTCTGCCGGTGGTCAGAACACCTACCTACTCCCATAACAACCTACCTAACCACTACAGTCATCTTCTGAGACACAGCGTCAGGAGGAGCCCCTACCTTTGGTTATTAGGTGGGTGGTAACCCGGGAGAGGAACCTTCTCAATTGCTGCATCAAAATTGATACTTCCCCTCGCCCCAGGTAAATTCTGTTGCCTTCTGTGCCATCTGCTACCAGCAGAAGATTTTTGTCTCGTTTTGTTTGGTGTTCCCTCAGTGCTCCCTCTCTCTGTCCTGTCTTTTAATTTTCATGTTTATGTTTTTGTATGTGTATTTTATCTTGGTTTTTAATTCTTTTAACGAGGTGTTTTTGTTTGGTTTAAATGGTTTTTAAGACATGTTTTTATTATATCTGTTTTTAATTTGTTAGCTGCCTTGGTGGCCCTGATGAGGGCAGAAAGGTGACATATTTTTTAAAAATAAATGATACAATGATCAGCACACCTTAAATCATGTAGTAAAGGGGGGGGGATAAGAAGTAGAAGCAGGCATGCAGGACAGCCTTTCAGCTTAACTAAATAAAGAATGGTCCTGCAGTGGGCAAACTCCTGCCCTTATCTCCAGTTATCCGTGCTTGATTAGTTGAGTATGAGGAGAAAAAACGGGGAGGAAACATCACAGTATCCATGACACTCCATAGACACTCTGTGGTAAAGACCATAACCACAGAGATAGGGAAATCTGTAGAGTGTTGCAGGGGAGTGATTTCAGTTTTGTGCAATCACAGGAAGTGATGTCACAGTGTCTGTGACACTCCCTCCTCCCCAGACTCCACCCCCAAAAAGCTCACAGGATTCACAGGAGCAGGGCTGGCAACCCCAACCTTGCCATTTTGTGAAATTCCTGGATATATATAGGCACTCATGCTTGAGAGAGGGTGGCATTTAGGTTATGGAGAGAGCTCAGCTGGGATGTGATACCATCAGAGATCATTTCGGGGGGGAACGCGGGGGAACGCAGTTTCCGCGGGTGAGGTGCAGGGGGCGGGGCACATGACGAAGCCCCGCCCCCTGCTTCCAGCCGCCCCACTTCCGGCCCTCATCCAGCCAGGAGGAGGCAGGAGAAGAGGGAGGGTAAGTTGCTTCCTCCCCACCTCTCCCCACCCCTGCCTGCCTGGAGCCAGGGAGGGCCTTGGTGGGGCTTCCTTGCACTCCCGCCGGCCTTGCAGGTCCACCGCCGGGCCCCTGATGTCAGGGGGTGTGGCATATGCTAATGAGTTATGCTAATGAGTTCCCCTAGCTCTTTTTCTACGAAACGACCCCTGGATACCATAGAGCCTGCCCTCTGAAGCTGCCATTTCCTCCAGGTGAACCAATATCAGGAGATCATACCGAGAGACCTCCAGGCCCATCCCACCTGGAGACTGACAACCATAGCCTTTGGTATGACTCCCTCAGTCTGCTAGAGGGTAACAGAGAGAGGAATCGGCATGCCGCTGTTCAACAACCTTTTTCTTAAAAAAGCAAACTAATTTGGATGTATTGCTTTCTTGAAGAAGTAACAAGTCTCCAGGTAATTCAACTGTGAATTAGTGGAATGTTGAAACGTTTGGTCCTGGTATTTCAGCATTTAAAACAAAAGAACTGATATGAAGCATGTGGTTTGAGGACTGAACCAAAGTCTTGTTTTACCACAACCATCATACGGCCCCCAGGGAGTCATACATACATTCTTTTAAGTACTGGTAACCCCTTTTTACTTTAATTAAGGCTCACTCTTCACTTTTACACTGTACTATGAAAAGCAATAAATGACTGAGCTGAGATTGATTACTACTGAAATGAAGTTGGGTCTATTGCTGAGACAAAGGAAAGTGTCCTGGGATGCAGGAGCAAAGTGCCCTCATTACACAGCAAACACACACACACAATTAATTCTTTTGGAGTCAACCAGTCGGTGCTTTTTTTTCTTTTTTTCAAAAAAGCCTCAGAAAACATTATTTGCATGTTTATTGAATTGTTCCCTGCAAGCCAGCCACAAACGAATCCTGAAAATGACTTGAAGCAATTAAAAAACCCAAATTGAGATGTCAATTAAGCCATAACGAAAAGGACCCTGGGGAGGGGTCTCTCAGCTGGGCCAGGATTCAGCCATGATGGAAAAGTGCCCAGCTGCTACCTCTTCTTTCTCAGATGACCTTTCTCTGATGTGATGGCGAAGGATGCTTCTTTTCTGCCAGTGGTATTTGCAGACCGATCTTCAGATGGCTTACTTAAGGGTATCTCAAATAAGGACCTATATTCCTGTCCAAAAAGGACTGCACAGTCTTCAGTTGATCTGATGTTTTGGATATGAAATACGTTTCTCTGAAAGCCGTGATGCATATTTGCCAGCATGAGAGGAACTGTGCCGTACCCCATTTGAAATGCTTTTCAGTCCCAGCTGAAGGCTTATCATGATGCAGGAAAATTCTGCAGGCAATGCATAGTTCCCCCGCCCCCCAGGCTTGCTCCCAACCAGAATAAAACCCAAACCAAATGGATTCTTACAGTGTGATCCTTAGCAGAGTTATACCCTTCGAAGCCCAGTGACTTCAACGAGCAATGAAAGACATGACTCTATTTAGGAGCACACTGCAAGTGTCTCATTGGTGTAATCATAGAGGATATAACAGATTAGCTTTTGCTCTGTGATTAATTGTGATACCCCAGCATTATTATTAAGAAATGCAAAGCTGCCGTGGATGGTTGAGTTAAACAAGGAACAAAAGACTTATGCTATTTTTTTGTGCTTGTAAAAGACTCTCATCATTTTTCTGCCATGTGACAAAAATCCTTGTTTCAGCTATGTTGTATGTCGGAAGGCAGAAGTGGTGGGTCACGCCACAGTTACAGACATTTTAGGAGTGTGCTAAAAATTGCAACAGTTAGAACACCAAAATCTAGCCTCAGATAATAAGTTAAAACAGCAGTTTTCTGAAGAAGTTGTGAAACAAAAAAATCCTTCAGTCCATTTATTAGTTGTTGGCAATTGGTGACCGAAGCCATTTTGTGTAACGTCAGATCCACCAGGGCCAAAGGTTAAACTTTCAGACTAAGATTGCTGTTGCTGTGAAATGCGTATGAAAAGTTATTCACAAATAGTCCTTTTATTTTGCTTATTCAATAAAATCTTTGCTGGCAGGCAAAGGTATTGTGGATTCCATCAGGTGTTTTTTTGTGTGTGTGTGTCTCTACTCCTAGATCTCAGCTTAGATCCAATCAGCACGTTACATTTTCCAAACGGAAAGACTGGTCGAAGGGTTAGACTACTTCAGACAGCCTAATCCTAAAACCCTGACACCAGCACATCATTGGTGCCACTAGCTGGTATCCTACTTCTGTTTTGCAGAGGAAAAATGTGACAGAAATGCACATCAACAAGAGAGCATAACAAATGCACCAGAGTCTGCAATGGGCTAACTGCAAGCCACCATTCATGGAACACCATGCAGAAGATAACCCGACTGGCAGATGGAGTCAGCTAACCATTGCACACAAGTGTGGCCACAGCCCCTGATGTAGGTCCATCACCATGTATATGCAGAACACACTAAGAGAGGGACCAAAGGGAACACAGCCTCCTGCACTGGGAAAAGCATTGTATATTGATCCATAGGAGCCTTAGAGAACTCTGCAGATGGAGGTTCAAGTTTACTGGCATCCATGCTCCCTTTCGCCAGAGGGAAGGAAACATGGCCAGCCCAGCAACAGTGCTCACTGGTTTCTGTAGTTCAGAGGTCATTTCGGTGGGGATCGCGGGAGATCGCAGTTCCCCCGGGTGAGGTACAGGGGGCGGGGCACATGACGAAGCCTCGCCCCCTGCTTCCGGCCGCCCCACTTCCGGCCCTCATTCAGCCAGGAGGAGGCAGGAGAAGAGGGAGGGTAAGTTGCTTCCTCCCTGCCTCTCCCCACCCCTGCCTGCCTGGGGCCAGGGAGGGCCTTCGCGGGGCTTCCTTGCACTCCTGCAGGCCTTGCAGGTCCACCGCCGGGCCCCTCATGGGGCTCGGCAGTGGAGCTGCAAGGCCGCCAGCGGTGGCCGGGACCGTTGGGGGCGGGGTGTGTGGCCTTAAGACACACTTCTGGTGATGTCAGGGGGTGTGGCCTTATGACACACTTCCGGTGATGTCAGGGGGTGTGGCATATGCTAATGAGTTATGCTAATGAGTTCCCCTAGCTCTTTTTCCACAAAACGACCCCTGCTGTAGTTCATGCAGTGGGGCAGCCCCAATAACATGGCACAGGTCTCTCCTGAACAAGGATTCATATCTGAGGACGAGCAGGGCTCAGTAGAGGAACAACTCTGTTGTACATTCAATTGTCCGTTATAAAGCTGCAAAAGCATATCTGTGCAAACATCAGACCACCCATTCAACCCCCTCCTAGTGTAACCTGCCTATTTCCTATCTGGAGGAGACTCGTGAAGTGACTGCTGAGTCTCTACAAACTGTGCTTTCATTAATGTTGCCTCAACAATGGCACAAGCAAACATTTCCAGTCTGAACCATGCAGGGGCTGGAATTAAAATGTTTTTTGAGCTACCCAAAGTCCCGAGTTGTAGAACCTGGATGCCTCTCGACGACTGATGTTTTCGATGTCTCTTACTAGTTAGACAACTGATGTTTTGGTTCCTGCTGGATGTGCTTACACAAGCAATCATGCCTGAGCAAGGAATAAGGATCACAGAAGAATACGGTACACATGGGACAGGGATGCAAACTGAACAGTAAAAAACTTTAAAAAGTTACTCAGAGTTTATGGCATAACAATCAACCCACTCCAACTCACTGTGTCCCAAGTTAACCAACTAAGAACGTTACTTAACCATCTGGAATTTTCTTTATTAAATTTAAATAAAATTGTATCGCTCAAATATTTCAAAATGAGTGCCATTCAGTGTTGTCTCTTATCACTTGTGGAATAAGTAAGGTCACTTACAATTTAATAACTTTCTAATCTTGTGGAACAGACTGGAAAGGGGGCCTAGGCAGTAGAAACACATACTGTTCATGAAATGATGTGATCAACATTCAAAGCTGCATTGAATGGGAAGATTCCCTTTCCAGGGGCAGCTTTTCCAATCACAGTGCCAACGACCCACTGACCCACAAATTAAATAATTTCCACACTGCTAGGGCTGTTTTATCCACACTAGGAAGGGAAACTCTTTCAGTAACTCATACTTGCCTCTGTTGTTTTCTGTTTCAGAAATTGGCTGGAACTCAAACAACAGATTCCAAAAGATCTGCTAGAGAGTATCAGCCACAAACTTCAACTTTTGACTCCTCATCTACCTTTGACAACCCCCCAAAGCCCTCTTGCACCTGAGTTCTTCTCTCTATAAATCTTATAGCAACACAACTTATTAGTTTCATAACAGCTAATTTCCCAAGAGAGTGCATGCCTCCAGAAAGTACGTTCACAAAGGGGAGGGGGAACCTAAAGGATCTAGACTTATGGAGGTGTTTAAAAAATAGATTTAGAAGAGAGATGCTGGAAAGAGACAACATTGGAGGATTGGTACAGAGAGGGCAAACAATTGAAGTATTGATAAGGGAAGAAAGGGCCAGTTACATAATGAGGCGCTGTCACACAGCTTATTTTTGTTCTTTCCTCCTATTTTGTTCTTTCTCAGACCAGCAATCTTGTGTTTATTTTTGGGCTTCCCACCAGCTTCAGCCGCCTGGCAATGACTGGCTTGAGTGTGCTTGCTCTTGCAACTGCAGAATGCTTTGGGCTGCCTAGCAACCGGAATCAGAGTGGGCTGTGTTGCCCTGCTAGGCAGTGCAAGAAGTCAGAAAAAGGGTGCCTCTTCCACAGACACGATGCTCACCTTGAGCAGGGGAGGCTGCTGCCGAACTAAAAGCCAGATCTCTGCACACACCTCTGTTGCACTTAGCATCAAATCATATGTTGTTTTATATGAAGTGGAGGAATGAGAAACAGGCAGGAGCAGACAGCTTTCACAGGGTCCTGCGGCTGATGAAAATATCTGAGGTTCATCGATTCAAAATATAATCTCCTTTGTGAATTAAAACAAAATAAATAGTTTAATGTGGGTTTTTTTACATTGAAATGTTCTCGCTTATAGTGTAAGATGGCATGCAAATACAGCAGAATATAGAATCATGCTCAGCATATTATTGCTTAATTTCATACCAGCAAAATTGTTCATTCTGGGTTACAAGGAAGAATGCTGGTAGTCAGTTCGTGATTGGGGAAACTGGACATACTGTGCAATCCTAAATGGTATTACATCCATCTGTATCCATCACCTTCAGTGGTAGAGCATAATGCTGCTGAATATTGCATTGATAGTATAAATAAAAAATCAGTTCTGAATACGGTTGTCAGCTCCAGTTTGGGAAATACCTGGAGATTTTGGGGTGAGGCCTGAAGAGGGCAGGGTTTGGGGAGAGGAGTAGTATTTAATTGGCGCCATTGATTCCTGCTATGCTATTATTCCTGCCAACAAAAGTCCACATGGTCAAAGCAATGGTATTCCCAGTAGTCATGTATGGCTGCGAGAGTTGGACTATAAGGAAGGCTGAGCGCCGAAGAATAGATTCTTTTGAACTATGGTGCTGGAGAAGACTCTTGAGAGTCCCTTGGACTGCAAGAAGATAAAATCAGTCAATCCTCAAAGAAATCAACCCTGACTGTTCCCTGGAAGGCCAGATAATAAAACTGAAGCTCAAATACTTTGGCCACCCAATGAGAAGGGAGCACTCACTGGAGAAGACCCTGATGCTGGGAAGGATTGAAGGACAAAGAAGACAGGGACGGCAAAGGATGAGATGGTTAGACAGTGTCATAGATGCAACGAACATGAAATTGAGCAAACTTCAGAGGACGGCGGAAGACAGGAGGGCCTGGCGGGATCTGGTCCATGGGGTCACGAAGAGTCGGACTTGACTGTGCGACTGAACAACAACAACAATGCTATTATTAACTGAGATTATATTGGATTTTTAATGACTGCTGAGATTATGTTTGATGGTTATATTGTATTATTTTATTTATTGTTGAAACCCGCCCTGAGGCTTGCCATGCAGGGGAGGACAGGCTAGAAATGAACCAAATTAAACAGGCACTGTTGGAATGAATATATTATTTTACATGACGTTCTTGGGCAGTGCATTTCATCCCTTTTACACCAAATAAGAGAGCGTTAGAGGATCACAGTGTCTTTGTAAAATTTGCTTTATTCATGAATATACAAATAGAGAACAGGAGGAGTTGAATAGTGTCGCTATGGGGCAGCAAACTCACTAGACAGCCAGTGTAGTGTGGTGGTTAAAGTGTCAGACTAGGATCTGGGAGACTCAGGGTCCAGTCCCTACTCTGCTATCAAAGTTTGCTGAGTGACCTTGGGCCAGACACACATTCTCAGCCCAGCCTACCTCGCAGGGTTCTTGTGAGGGTATAACGGAGAGGAGAACAATGTAACACTTCAGGTCCTCATTGTGGAGACTGGTGGGCTATAAATGAAGTTAAAAAAATAAACAAATAAAAAATAAACATGTTTCACATTAGATACTCTAAAGCAGTGGTTCTCAACCTTCCTAATGCCACGACCCTTTAATACAGTTCCTCATGTTGTGGTGACCCCCAACCATAAAATTATTTTCGTTCCTATCATAAGACCATCGAAAATTTGTGTTTTCTGATGGTCTTAGGCGACCCCTGTGAAAGGGTCATTCGACCCCCAAAGGGGTTGCGACCCACAGGTTGAGAACCACTGCTCTAAAGAGAGACAGAGACTCTGCACCCCAAACAATGTCATTTTCAGGCAACCCATCGCTCTCTCTGTTTCTCTCTCATCTGGTCTACCCATGAAGCCGAATGAGGTGGTGGAACAGACTATACCAATTGAGACTGCAATTGTGGAAAATCATGTTTTTAATGTTCTCCCATGTAAAACTCCCATGTAAAAACTCACTTTTTAAAAAACTGCACATCAGGGAGAAAATTAATATAGCCTCTTGCACGCTGTGCTAGCTTTCAATGTTTAGAGACTTATTCATATAGAGGAACTAAAAACTAACAAATGTCTTCCCTGCAATCTGGGGTGGTACAATCCATTGTACTTCCTTAGTATTCTGCTCTTCATTACAACCTTGTTCGGCTGTCTCTATGATCCAGGCTTGCTTCTTCCCAAACCCTTATTTCTTCATGTATGTTCACACACACGCCCTTTCAAGTCAGCCTCATGTACTGACAATCTCTCTGTGCTGTTATTTTCAAGGAAGAAGAAAGCCATCAGGGAACCATGTCTTAACAATTAGCTCCAATTCTAGTTTTCTATTTGCAGTCAACACATGGAAACTAGGGGCTGTGCAGGAGGAGGCAACTGGTGAGCTGACACAGATTATTCATTGAAAGTTCCAGGCCAAAGTGGCTTTTGCAGTGCTGGGCCTTACCTTCACTTGCTCCTGACCACTAGTGGCCATCTTAGGGCGACAGTCCACCGCAAAATTTCCCTGTAAGTTGAATGGCTGGTCTGTTCCTGCCGACCAGTACCACTTAATTTCATTTGTTATGTTGTGGGTTCTAAGAACAAGGAACATGAACCTAGTGGTATAGCTGGATTGTCTGCAGGAATATAGTTGTAGTGGAAAACTTCCTTTGGGCTGCGGTCACACGGAACATTAGGCACAGTACAGAGACGGAAGATAGGCGGATTTTCCGGGAGCGATCACACCACCACATCTGGGAAGTGTAGAGCTCCCGTGGCTCACTCGAGGCTTCCCGCCGAAGATGCGGGGTAAAAAACTAGTACCTCCGAGGTACTAGTTTCCGGAAACCGCGGGGCAAAGGCGGGCACCTGATCGCGTTTCTGGTGGAATCCCGTGGCATCCGGCGCCCGCCCATGTCCCGTCACGAAAAGTTTTTCTTCCACCCAAGTCTCCACAGGATGCGCACAAGCGCCCAAAGGCGCATGTGCACAAAGAGGCCCCCTCTCACAGCAGCCAGGCTTGCCGCCTCTGGAGGGTCGCTATGGCCACTGTCACGCAGGCGGTTAGAGCGGCTGTGACGAGGGGGCCCACCTCCCCCTCCATTGGCTATGCCTCGGAGCTCTGTTGGGGTCCGGAAGCGTCTGTCGCCTTCTCCGGTAAGCCCACCACCCGCCTTCAGATGTGCAGATACGATTGCTCAGTCATGCGTATGCACAAATTTCAGTTTAAAAAAAAAAACTATCCCGTTTGCCACGGAAGCGGCGCCTAGCAATTGCTGGTGTGATTGTGCCGCGCCGCTTCTTTGCCGCACTGCAGGATGGTCATGTGATCGGCACCTCCCCCCAAACACGGGACCTCAACGGGACGTCTGATCGTGCAACCGTGCATTATTTTGCTCCGGGGCAAACAGCCACGCTCCCCCCCCCACATTTTCCTGCCCGTGTGACCGGGGCCTTGGTTCTCATTCTTCATCCACAAGGTGATATCACTTTATCAACTATGTCGTAAAAAGTGGCTTAAGCCATACAAAGGTGGCATCAAACAAAGCTCACCTGGTGGGCACACGAGGTAAGGCCTTTTTAGTGGCAGCCCCACAATTATGGAACAATCTCCCCAGGTAAGAACACCTGGCCCCCCACTCTTGATCTTTAGGAGGCAGCTGAAGATGGTTTCATTTAGGACAGCATTCCATTAGTTTAGTCTCTATCAGCAGTTTTAAATTATGATTTCAATTCATGGCCATTTATGTGTTTTATGTATTTTTATGCCTTGTGTTCTATTTACATTGTAAACTGCCTTGAGTTCTGTAATGTAGAATGGTGGCTAAGAAATGTTTTAAACAAACAAATAAATAAGGCGTCCAGATCACACTAATAATCCAACCTTAATGCATATTTACTAAGAAGTAAGTCCCGCTGTATGCAATGCAGCTACCTGCAGTCAAAATGTGACACTAAACAGATCCCATTAATCTGGAATAAAGTAATTTAGAGGCATTCCGCATACACTGTAGCGCGTTTGAGACATTTCTCACAGTTGTGAAGGGGCAGAATTAATATTGAAGAACTAAGATCAGAGTGGAAATGTTGAAAACCCTCTATGAATCCTGATAACATCACAGGAGTTTTTAGTAAGGCATATTCTTCTCCGCTACAAATACTTCTTTATAATGTTACCAGGACTGTGACTCTGTAGCTAGCACAGTGCAGTTTAGGATGGCAGCCTTGACTACAAAACCTCACCATCTGCTTTGCTTATGGCTCCATGCTGATTGATTTTCATATGGAAAGAACATCAAAAGGATTGTGACAGGACATTCAGTTTCGAGGCACTCCCAGAATCCTTGGCTTCTTCTCTTTCTGCAGAAATCACCAGTGAGAATGCCAATTAGTGGCAATAGCAAAAAATACAAAAAGACAAAACACAAACCGGTAATCGTATGTAGTACAGATCTTAATGTACTCTTGTAAAGGTTACAGGCCTGCAACCAGAAGGACCATTTTGCATTTTAGTGGGGTTGGGAGCAACACGCAGCCGCTCACTGCAGAGAACCAGAAGGAAATAGTAGTGCAGTCCTTAACAGAGTCACACCCTTCAAAGACCATTGACTTCAATGGATTGAGAAGGGTGTAATTCTGTTTAGGACCACAGTGGTAGAGATCTAGGTAGAGTTCAGTTGCCAACATTGAGATGGTTGCCAACTCTGAGTTGGGAAATTCCTGGAAATTTAGGGCTGGAGCCTGGGAAGGGTGGGATTTGGGGAGGGGAAGGACCTCAGTGGGGTATAATGCTACAGAATCCATTCTCCAAAGGAGCCATTTTCTCCAGGGGAACTAATCTCTGTAGTCCGGGGATCAGGTGTAATTCCAGAAGATCCCCAGCCCCCACCTGGAGGTTGGCAATGCTACTATGCACACATATACACACAAGAAGAAGGTTAATCTGAAACATAAACTAGGGTTGGCAGCCTCCAGGTGGGGCCTGGAGATCTACTGCTTTTGAGACTGATCTCCAGCTGACAGAGATCAGCTCCCCTGGAGAAAATGGCTGCTTTGAAGGGTGGGCTCTATGGCACTGTACCCTGCTGAGGCCCCTCCCCCTCCGCCTTCTCCTGGATCCACCCCCCAAAGTCTTCAGATATTTTCCAACCCAGACCTGGCAACCCTAACATAAACACAAAGAGAGAGAGAGAGAAGAAGCCGAAGGTGGATGAAACACACATATAAGATGACGACAACCAGTTGGTGAAAGGGAGGATAAAACACACACACACAGAAGACCATGGTGAGCAGGGTAACACACACACACAACTAAACAGAGGAGACCAAGGCAGACAACCCTTTTATTTGTATGAAGGTAGCCAGTCACTGGTCCTGCCTTCACAATGGCCCTGCCTAGTTCCCTAAACCACATGATGGTGGGCACCCTTACAACCACGGGTGAAAGGAGAATTGCAGTGAAAGAAATACCATCCCGCTCATACGTCTCCTATCACTTGTTGTTAAACAAACTACATGTTACATTTAATATGTGATCGCCGCAAGGACTCATAGCAGCTGTGAGTTTCCCGTCAGAATTGAATTCAAAAGCACTGCAGGGCCAGGAAAGGGGTTCTAGCCCCCCCCCCCCCCCCCACCCTGATGCCATTTTCCCAACCTGAAACATCCCCTGCGGTGTTATCTGCTCTGAGGGGCAAATTCAGTGCACATGCAGCCTCTCATGGGGCAAACAACACCCTCCTGGGGCTGTTTCAGGTTGGCTGGAGCCCTCCACCCCCAGTAAAGATAAAGATTTCCCTTGCTCAAAAGCCAGTCGAATCCGACTCCAGGGGGCGGTTGCTCATCTATTTTCCCAAGCTGAAGAGCCAGCGCTGTCCAAAGACGTTTCCATGGTCATGTGGCCGGCAAGACTAAACGCCAAGGCGCACAGAACACTGTTACCTTCCCACTGAAGCAGTACCTATTTTAGGGCTCTTTTTGTAGCAGGAACTCCTTTGCATATTAGGTCACACACCTATTGTAGCCAATCCTTCAAGAGCTTACAGAGTTCTTTTTACAGGGGCTACTGTAAGCTCTTGGAGGATTGGCTACATTAGGGGTGTGTCGCCTAATATGCAAAGGAGTTCCTGCTACGAACTGCTAGGTTGGCAGGAGCTGGGGCCAGAGACAGGAGCTCACTCTGTCACGCTGCACTAGGGTCTCGAACTGCTGACCTTCTGGTCTGCAGTTCAGCGTCGTAACCTCAGAGCCACCACTCAGTAGGCCCAGTGTAAATCAGTCCCCACTGGCACTTGAAAAATGAGTTTCCATCTGTTTGGCTACCAGTCCCCATGGTGATCAAGTGCTAAATGTTTCATTGTGGTTTGTACTCAAGACTGCTGTTTTTCTGTACTACTGATTTAAATTCCTGTTTTCTCCCCCTACTGCAGCCCTATCACTCAGAGCTGCTGAGAGCAGCTACTGACTTTGTATTTCCCACTTGTGCTTCCAAAATCTATACAAGCCCGGGAGCTTTGCAAGATGCTCACATCACGTACAAGGCCGCTTCCACATGAGAAGGGGAATACAGGAAGCCCCCAGTTTAAATAAGAACATTGATACAATGTCCTGCTCATTCTGAACATGGCTCATGGGGTCCCTGGGGCTTTCCCCTTTGAACAAGTTCAAAGAAACACCTTCTTTGATCTGGATCACAGGAGAAATTGCACGGTGGCTCCATGTGGATGCTCCACCTGCAGCCACTACAGAAAGGGGGCAGAGCGAAACACCACCTTCAAAACAACAGAGCTAATGCTACATTCCGCCCCCCCCCTGTCCTTTAAGGACAAGGTTGCCAAAGTCTAGGTAGTGCCTGAAGATCTCCCAGAATAACAACTCATCTGGAGAGGGTGGCTTTTTGGGAGGGTGGACTGTTTTGTATTTTACCCTGCTGGGGGTCCTCATCTCCCCAAACCCCACCTTCCTCTCACGCTCCATCCTAAAATCCATCCAAAATCTCCTGGAATTTCTCAACCAGCAGCTGGCAAACCCTAGGTTTCCCCCCTTTTCTTTTCCCAGCTGAGCCACAGTGAAAACTTTACACTGTGGCTCAGTTGGGAAAGGAAAGGGGGGCTGCCAGGCTGCTGGGAAGGATTCAGCACAATCTCTATTGTGTTTGTGCTTTTGCAGAGAGGGAAAGGGGGAGGAGTGGGGGTGGCAAATGGTCCAGGGAAGGGGTATGAAGACACCATTCCTGCCTTGCTCCTGCTCCACTTGCTGCTGCCGCCTGTATGGCAAAGGGGTGCTTTTGTGCATATTTGCACAAAAGAGAGAGTCAAATATGCAGAAACACTAACTTATCTGTGAATGGGCTGTCTTTATGATAGGTAGTCAACCATCACTTTTCCTTTTAGTGGGAACAAGCTGGGGATCTATGAGGAATTCTTGGGAAGGAAATTACTTGAAAATGCCTCTCCTTCAACTCTTGTTCTCCAGGACATTTTAAAGCTTGAACACACCACTTTCCTAATTTCTAGTTTCCCCTCCTTCAGATGATTCCTAACTGCCTTGTATGTTCTGTGCAACATGGAGTACAGTGAGTCCCCTTTAGGCTTGCTTTTGGGGTTTTCTTTAATCTACAAAGACAATTTTTTCTACATACCAGTGGTATATTAAACTGTCTCCATTTTCTGTGGGTTGTGGTTAGCATTAAGTAAACAATAATGACAAACAACGTGTATATCTTTGGCCCAAAATACCAGATGTTGTTTTTGTAATAAGTAGATATATTTCAATAGTTCAAACTAGAATGTTAGGAGAACAGCACAAATACCTTGCTTCTGCACTTCACTAGGAACTAGTTATTTATATAAACCACCCAGAAGATCCAGCAGAAAACAATTTACAAGCTATACAAGTCCCTTGGACTGCAAGAAGATCAAATCAGTCAATCCTAAAAGAAATCAACCCT
Source organism: Gekko japonicus (assembly GCF_001447785.1). Lineage (NCBI taxonomy): Eukaryota > Metazoa > Chordata > Lepidosauria > Squamata > Gekkonidae > Gekko > Gekko japonicus. Next base: position 161,085 of record NW_015168047.1, read on the forward strand.
AACTGTTCCCTGGAAGGCCAGATAATGAAACTGAAGCTCAAATACTTTGGCCACCAAATGAGAAGGGAGCACTCACTGGAGAAGCCCCTGATGCTGGGAAAGATTGAAGGTCAAAGAAAACGGGGACGGCAAAGGATGAGATGGTTAGACAGTGTCATAGATGCAACGAACATGAAATTGAGCCAACTTCAGAGGACGGCGGAAGACAGGAAGGCCTGGCGTGATCTGGTCCATGGGGTCGCAAAGAGTCGGACTCGACTGTGCGACTGAACAACAACAAATCTATTTCTCAAGCTTGTCATTCAGTCAGGCTTGCTCCTCCTGCGCCTTTTTAGATTAAAACATCAACTGGATATTAACTGAAACGCTGTACATTCCGTGATGAATCCCACTGGTGCCAAACTCTTGCGAGGGTGAAAAACACAGTAAGCCACAATAGTAACATAATTTGTAGTGTCCTGTCTCCCGCGTGAGTGTGTTCTGATATTGTTGCTCGGGAGTGCTTCTATTTTGCCAGATTTAAGGGCAACGTAACTGGACCCACCTAGGCCAAAAACGAATACTGCAAAGAATCCGTCTTTCTCCCTTCAGCATTTCCCGCATTTGCCCACGTAGATCCACCAGGCAGAGCCGGAGCCGCGCGCTCCCACTCCAAGCGCAGGGACTGGCGGGTATGCGGGGCAGGGAAAGTTACAACTACAACTCCCGGCAAGCTTAGCGGCGGCGTTTTCCCACAGCCCGGGAGGAGGCGGGGGGAGGGAGGGAGGCCGATCCGGGCGGGTGGGTGGAGAAAGCAGCCAAGTCTCTCTCGCGAAAGCGAGGCGAGGCGGAGGAATCCCACAATACCAGGCGGGTTGGGGAAGCTTGTGGCGCTCCCGCTGTCTCTTTAATGCAAGAGGAAGCGATGAGGAGGGGTGGAAAATGGCAGAGCTGCAGATGTTACTAGAGGAGGAAATCCCTTCTGGCAAGCGGGCTTTGCTCGAGAGCTACCAGAACCTCACCAGGGTCGCCGACTACTGCGAGAACAACTACATCCAGGTAAGAGCGCAGCCTGGCTGGCGGGTTCGGCGCCTCCTGGAGGGGGCCGGTGGCTCCCTCGCCTGCCTGCCTGCCTTCCTCGCCTTAATGGAGAAAGGAGAAGCGAGAGCCTCTCTGGCTCTTACAGGAAATGGGCACTGACTGTTGCGAGAGGCACCGACCGAGCAGCCTCTGGTACATTGTATCGCCGGCAAGCCTCGGATCTGGGGCATCGGGCTCTTCCTTCTCGGGGGCCCCCCACCTCCACCGTGTCCCCTTTTTCCTTTTAAACTTTTGAACCAAACGAGGTTTCCTCCTCTTGTCTCCCCCACCTCCTCCAGTCAGTTCCACCTCTGCTTCTGTTTCGTGAAGGGTGGCGGGGAACGGGAGGGGTAATACTGTGGTCAGTTGAGACCGGAGGGTGTGTCTTTATGGTTATTTACGACGAGGCACACTGTACAGACCTCCCTGTGTTTTGTTGTATGTACAGAAGCGAGGTAGGTGGGTGGGTGGGAGTCCGTAGTGGTGGTGCTTGAGGAAATGGTACATGGCTTTCAGAAAGGCTTTGAATGTTTTCTCTTCTTCGGGGTGCATCTGACTCTCTGCTTCTGCCGCTGTGTGTTTGTGTGTGCCTTCCCATTAGATCCTCTTTTGGTATCTGACAAACCTAAAATATAGTCATAAGTTGCACGCGCGTGTGTTTTCTTTTTAAAAAAGCACTATATGAAAGACCCAGTTGGAAATAGAGGGCATTATATCGGTCTGGCATGCTTTCGGGGGGGGGGGGGGTTAGAAAGGGAAGGGAGTGGGAGGCTCGCATGTTAACATAGCTGTTGTGAAAGGGTTCTGAAGTGGATTGTGAAGAACTGCTTAGCGTGGTAAGGTAGCAATGTGAAGCAATCTCAAAATGTAGATTTGAGAGGGAAAAGGGAGGGCAGGGGGAAAACCTTCATACATGCGCATGCACACTCCAGATCACTTCATGTAATTTAATAATGTGAGTGAATTCCCCGTGGACATTGTTTATTTAATATTTGGCATGTAATTTTTGCCGAGACTAAATGAATTGCGCTCCTGGCATGATGCTGTAGTGATACTAGATTGCTGAAATGATTAGCATTTGGGAGACTTGAACCACAGGTATATAGTCAATAAAAGGAAAGTGTGACATTTTCATGTGCATGGATACCCCTCCCCAGTGGATGAACCTACTTCTTTCATAATTAAAACATTCTATGGCAGTAGGTTGGACCTGTAGGGTAGAGAATCTAGCATGTGAATATTATAATTAGTGAGGAAAGAAATCTTAAAAAAATTATTCCTGGTGCTTTTTTTCCAGTCTCACGACAGCCCTACTTCTTAATGTGGTTGCTACAAAGCCACTTTTTAACCCTTGCTTTCAAAATAATTTTTATAACAATACATTTTACCTAGATAAAAGCAGCATGAAACCTGTTGAATGCTATATATGTTTGCCTAGATGCAGATCTGTACTTTAACACACCTTGTTCCCAAGTAATTTTTGTACATTGGCCTTGTCTTCTGCTTTAACTATCTTTTAAGTTCCTGCATGCAGGGTTCTCTACTAATTATCTCCTGTATACCTCCTGCTGTGCACGGCATTCTGGGAAAAACATGGCCAACTCACTGCTCCATACTGTTGTGACTTGACATATTTCTCCATTATCTGTAGCTTTGTAACTTGGTCCCTGGCCATGGATCAGGGACAAACTAAATGTGATGGCAGCAGATCCTTGTAAATAAAAGGGGGACGGGAATTCATATTTAACCACAGGTGGCCATATGGATAAAGAGTACAGCTTAATTCTTCACATTCTGTCTTCCCATGCATTGTCTCCTCAGCTGAGCTCTGATATTTCCCTGTGGCTGTTCTCTTTTTAATCAGGAGATGGCCCATTCCTGAATGCTCTTTTTCCTGTTCAGAATGACCTGTTCACCCCTACTGTCTGATACAAGCACATTGAGTTTGCCTCTAAAGTAGCCAAAAGCTTCAGAGTATTCCCCCCACCCCCAAGGGAAACAAAATTAAATACGTTGTCCTGTTAGGAGTTAAGAGCAGACAGATTGTGTTCATTCATTGAGTGGACATGGTTTTTAAATAAAGGGCTGTATGTGGGTTTTCCATCAGACTCTGGGAAACTAAGGGCTTTGTGATGTACTGCAAGGTGAAGGACTGCGATGGCTGTGAATGGGCTTTGGATGTTGGCCCACAAGCATGGCCAAACTTTCCACCTGGGAGAAAAGACCTATCAACTGGTGGCTCTCTTGTTGGTAACATCCAAAGGGGAACTGTGTTAGGGGAGTTGTCTTTGCCTTTTGAGTATGAGGAACCTGTCCAGATCTCATATTCATATCGAAGTTCCAGGGTATCCCCTGTTGTTCACCCTCAGATCGCATCTGTAGTATGGGAATAATACTAGTCTCACCAGTGGTGGTGCTGGGTAACTGTGAAGCACTTAAGGAAAGTACTGTGTAAGTGCTAAGACAGAGGTGTCAAATTAATTTGCTACGAGGGCAGGATCTGACATAAATGTCACTTTGTCGGGCCAGGCCATGTTAGGTACTGGAGATACAACAGGTAATGTTAGGTACTGGAGATACAAACTGTATAAAGGACAGCAACTGGTATACCCCGAGTTGGTGTATCCTTTCTGCAAGGCCTCATGGGCTGGGAGGGGGGTGCAAAGGAAAACCCATATTGCCGGACTGGAGAGCCAACAGTGCAGCACTGGGCAGACGCTCCCACGCTGCTTGACTTCTGCAGATGAAGTTGTTCTGCTATGCTGAAGCCATGATCGGATTGGCTCCATCCACTCTCCCCGAGCAGTCTCCTGCCCCCCCCCTTGCACTGGTTGTTCATGGGCTGCTTAAGAGCCCTGGGGGCCGGTTCCAGCCCCTGGGCCTTATGTTTGGCACCCCCCCTGTGCTAAGTGGTAGTGTTAGAAATGGGAACATTTCTTTGAGGTGTAATTTCTGTTGCCCTGAGCTGGATGGACCAGACTAGGTCAATCTAGTCAGATCTTGGAAGGCAAGCAGGATCGGCCCTGGTTAGTATTTGGCTGGAAGACCACCACGGAAGTCCAGGATTGCTACGCAGAGGCAGGCAATGGCTAACCACCTCCAAACATCTCCTGCCTTGAAAAATCTACGAGGTTGCCATAAATTGGATGTGGCTTGATGGCACTTTCCACTACTTCCGTATTTGCTGTTAAGCCCCTGGGATAGGACCAGTTGTAAATTTCCTTTCCAATAGGTCCCTTGCCTGTGACTCTTAAAAACTCACGCAGCTTAAACAGCGCTGTGACATATACGTATGACTCGGTGGCAGGGTGATAATGTCTCATTGACTTAATCTGTATTCCACCTTCTCACTGCTGGGGAGCCAAAGCAGCTTACATTGTCCTCTGTTTTATCATTGTAAAAATGCTGTGAGGTAGGTTAGGCTAATTGTATTACTGGCCCAAGGTCACTCAGCAAGCTCCCCTGGCAGAGCAGAGATTTGAATTTGGGTCTCCCAGAGCCTAGTCTGCCATTCTGACTGCTGCACTACACTGGCTCTGCTGCATAATATCTTCTTAAATGTTTTGTTACTGTTTTTGGAAGGCTTCTGAAACTAAACATTACTCTCATCCCTGGGGAAAAAAAATTGAGCTCAAAATGTCTTGGAACTCTTCATGTGTTTTTCCCCTAACAAATCTGTTTGCACCGTTTTGTCCTTACTTGGTCCCCCCCCCACCTTTTATTACGTTGCTTTCCTGGTCACCCAGAAGAGCAGAATATTAACACCTAAACTCATCTAATGAGTAAAAAGGGTGAGAGGGAGAGCCTGCGTAGTTTCTAATGGTAAGAGCAGTTGTAAGAAAACTCCCACACCCAAGGGAAACCCACCCTCGTCTACTTGCTGCAACACAGACAGAGAATCGATGTCAAGAATAGTATCCATCCAAGGGAACGGAAAGTACTTTCTTAGTATTGCAGAAGTTCCCCAGGCAAGTAACTGAGTGTGAATTCTTCTCAGGATGGTTTGGAATTTACTGCATGTCTCCCCCCCTTCAGTGTAACAGGGATCTAATTTGGGAGTAATAATTTCTAGTGTGATAGGGCAGACCTATTGCTAACTGTTGTTGCAGATTACCCCCCTCCCCCACATGTGTTAATGTTATAGCAGTTACAGTACAATGCTAAGAAGGCTTTCCTTTGAGTAAGCCCCGTTCCTGTGAGTAAGCAGCCTGCAAACAGTTTCCCCGGCAGTTTGCAAACATAGAAGAGGTCTGCTAAATTTAAAATGTAGTTTGAATATTCCTTTGCAAGGAAGGTTGCCTTTTTTCTTTTTCCTGTTTAAACTATTGTGGGATTTGGGGAGAGAAAAAAAGTTTTAACCCTTGGTACTCCCATTGCCTAACATTTGAAGTCCTTTCTGTCTGTCATGAGAAAGAGTTAAGGCTCCTTTCCCCCCCCCCTTCCTTCAGAGCTTACTTGCTCCACCCAAAGGAAGCTGCTGATAGAAATGCTTGAAAAAGGCGAGGTTGCTTTTGGTGTTACTCATGGGAAATATGACAAATACAGTGGTGTGGTAACCGCAGCACATGTTTTGACCTGTTGGTGTGTTCCCTCCTCTTTCTCCCCCCTCTGTACTTGAGCATAATTGCGGCAGACTGGTTGTGTTATTGTGTGCTGTTTTCAAATAGGTTTAAGTACATGTGCTTTTACCCTGATGTGTCTTGTCTTTGCCTTGTTCACTGTCATGACTTTGGCTTGAATTTCTCCCAGCACTCTTCTGTTCTTTAACGCAAAAGTGGCTGTCAATCAGGGCAACTTAAATAAGGGCAGCTACACAAGGAGGAGTGGGATGCCATTTTTTTCACCTGTCAATCAGTGCCGACTTCAATAAGGGCGGGGGCACGAGGAGTGGAGTGCCCTTTTTTAGGCTAATACCTAATTTTGCAGCTTGATGTGGGTTTAGCCCAATTCACTATAAAGCGATAAACAAGTTGATAATACTGATTTGATTTTTACTGTACATCAGCCGTTGCACAAAGCCCATCTGTTCTGCAGTTGGTCTAGTACGGAGATTACTTTTCTGGAGGATTGATTTGCTCAGGGGGTCAGTGTCCGTGCTGCTGCCCCAGGATTAATGATTCAGACACACACAAGAGAATGTAGGGCTCTCTGTATATGCGCTCATGGGCTGGAGCCCAGGAATGAAGTCCCTGCAACGGCCGTCTGCCTCTGTTTCAACTCACCACAGGTACCCGTAGACCTCAGAGGGCTGTTGGGCCCCAGCTTTCTCATGGGTCCTTCTGGAAAATAGCTCAAGGTGCCGTACTATAAAAGGACATGCAGCATTACAGTAAAATAAATGCATTGCATAAAATGCTTTGCTGCTGTAAAGTGGTCCGCACTTGGGGCTACTTCACACAGCACATTGCAGACCTAAAAAGTATGTTGCAGACCTAAAAAGAGACAGTGGTGTAAAATTTAGTGCTTAATGTAGACTGGGGAGACCCAAGTTCGGATGCTTGGTCATGAAGCTCACAGGCTGGCCTTTGGACCAGACCAGTGTTCCCTCTAAGCTGAGTTAGCGTGAGCTAGCTCATAGTTTTTTAGCCCCCGGCTCACACATTTTTGTCTTAGCTCAGGAAGTATGGCCCCAGAGCAAACAAATTTATGCAGTAGCCAAATCGCTTGCTCACAACTTTAATGCCAGTAGCTCACAAAACTTTTGATCACAAGACTCTATAGCTTAGAGGGAACATTGGACCAGATCCATATTATCAAAGTTATTGTGAGAGTAAAATTGAGGGCAAGAAGGGAAGAAGAGAAGAAGAGATTGGACTCATGCCCTACCCTTCACTACCCAAAGGAGTCTCAGAGCGGTTTACAAACTCCTTTCCCTTCCCCTCCCCACAACAGACACCCTGTGAGGTAGGTGGGGCTGAAAGAGCTCTGACAGAAAAGGTTCTTTTTCAAGAACAGCTGTGCCAGAACTGTGGCTTGCCCAAGGTCATCCAGCAGGTGCAAGTGGAGGAGTGGGGAATCAAACCTGGTGCTCCCAGATTAGAGTCCGCGCACTTAACCGCTACACCAAACTGGTGTATTGCACAGTGTATCAGTTGGAGTGTCAGTTCTGCGAGACCCAGGTTGGAATCCCAGCTTTGCCACTGAAGCTTGCCGAGTGACCTTGGGCGATTCTCCCACTGTCAGCCTAACCTACCTGGCAGAGGGGTGGTTGTGAGGATAAAATGGAAGAGAAAAGTTGTAAGTTGCTTTGGGTCCCCATTGGGGAGAAAAGCAAGGTAATAAATATCTAAATAAATATAAAATAAAAGAATGGATGTTACCATTGTGCTGCTGAAGGCTGGGATAGAAGTGGAATGAACGTGTAGACTCAATTAGGAAGCTGTGACTGACTGCAGCTCTTGATTGAGTGTGTACTTGGTTTTGCTTCTGTGTACTATATGAAAGGAGCTGCGGTGGCTCAAGTGGTTAAGACGCTGAACTGCAGGCTGTGGAAGGTCGGTAGTTCAGCAGTTCGAGACCCGAGTTGCCGCATGACGGCGTGAGCTCCCGTCTCTAGTTCCAGCTCCTGCCAACTTAGCAGTTCGAAAGCAAGAAATTGCAAGTAGATAAATAGGTTCCACTTCGGTGGGAAGGTAACAGCGTTCCGTGCACCTTGGTGTTTAGTCATGCCGGCCACATGACCCCGGAAACGTCTTCAGACAGCGCTGGCTCTTCAGCTTTGAAACAGAGATGAGCACCGCAACCATAGAGTCAGATTCTACTGGCTTTCGAGCAAGGGAACCTTTACCTTTACTATATGAAACGTTCCCTTATCCCCATGAGAATATGCACAAAAAATTCAACAGTCTAAAACTTAGAGGACTCATAAATTATTATATGCTAAATGGGGGGGGGAGGCAAGGTAGTCCTAATGTAAAAAGTTGACTATCATCCCTGTGTATTGCTTAGCATGGGTTTGGTCTCTGTCTCTTTAATCATAGCAGAGGATGATCCTTTGGAGGCACCTAATTCTAAAGGGTCTGTTTCAAATCTTTACATTCTTTGCTCAGACATCTGTGGCTGCTTCCCCCCCCCCTTTCTAAAATCAGCTTGCCAATTCACATTCAGAAATCGCTATAAAATGCAAAGGTTTGTACAAATCTTAGGGGGGAAAATGGAGTTGAATCATCATGTTTCTGTCCCTCTGCCCCAGTTGTTGAAGCTGTAGCTGCCAATATTGTATTGTACTGGAAAGTAGCTTCTGGCTACCCTGTGTAGTGACGCAAGCAGCATCCAAACATTTTCCCAGATAGTAGTATACCTATAGCCCTCTGGGTCAGATAAGCCTTCTAGGTAATCAGCACTTATCTGAGAGGAATGAGAAGGGAAGAATAAGAATGGAAATGCTGGTAGAAGGGACAGTGAGGAGCCGGGTGATGTTAGAAGAATGTACTGTGCTGAGAAAATTAAAGATGTGTGTCAGCTGCTGACTGTGTGGAAAGCACTGGGGAACTGAATATAAATAAAAGAAGTTAATGCAAATCCTGTGGGGATTTTAGGATTTGACTAATTGAGAAAAGATTGTAGAACTAAACTACTGCAAATCTAGCTTAAATGTCCAAATCTTGTTTTGCTGGTTTCACTGCTGGGAAAATAGAGACCTATCTAGATGAAAAGTGAGGTAATTAATTTACAACTGGGCAGGTATAAACAGAGAACCTCTGCTACTAGTATGTATGTGTTTTCTCGTATTGGCAGAGAACCCACAATCTGGTGCT
>NW_015168047.1:169924-229990 GCF_001447785.1 Gekko japonicus
GCAGCATTCTGGTACTTTGAATCACAGGTGTCCATGAAGACTTCCACCTCACCTTTTTTTGTGCTGTACATGTTTTGCTGTATATTGATCCAAGGCCTGATCCTGCCTGTGCCTGCTGGGCAGCTGTGCCAGGCCCCTCTTGCCAATCAGTGAACCTGGCAGCTGACAGCAAGATTATGCTATTATAGTTATGCTATTATATGATTATATGATATTATAGTTATGATACAGACATTTTGTTGTCCATCCTTCAAGGAACATAGGATGGCATACATGGTTCACCATTTTATCCTCACAAGAACCATGTGAGATGAGCAGGCTTGCTAGTTGCCTGCCTGCAGTAGGTGAACCCCTTCCCTCAACCCCAGTCCCCTGCCCTTGAGAAATTGAGGTGTAGGAGGAAGAAATGGCTGGAAAATAGCATCCTCAGCAATGCTCCTGGAATGTCCCCATATCTCTATGTTCTTTACCATAGAGATTATAAAAGAGATTCTATGCATATCACTCAGAACTGATGTCACTTCCTCCCCAGACACCATCCTCAAAATCTCCTAGCATTTGCTAAGGAAGTGCTGGCAACTGTAGAGAGGAGGGAGAGGACTTGGTTGCTGCTTAGACTTGACAGCGACCCCTGCCTCTCAAGTAAATCACCTCCTGGCTGATGGACGAAGGACTCCTCACTTTACTGTGGAAATGGGGAACTTGGTGTGAGTGAGAGATCACGATTAAGCACATACCCGTGTACCTGATCAGAGGAGATGTATGTTGCTGATCCTGTCTTTCCTGCAGTATGTTCATCCGTGATTACTTGGCATTAGCTGGTTTGTGCCCCACCGTTGTTTTAACAACACTCGCAACTTCATATTAAAAATGTTATTAACTCCTGTTGTGAGTGTTGTATTTAGCCAAGTATTGCAACATTTGCTTGGCAGTAAGTGTAAGTCCTGCAGTGTGTGGGCAGAGAGCTTCACCGCCAGCAGTAAGAGAGCCGTGTGTGTCACATACCCAGTCTGATGTGTTTATCACCCTCCAGATGACCCCTGTGAGTGAGACTGTGACCAATGTGTCTGATTAATACTGGTGGCATATCATTGATGTATACTGAAGACTGGCCTGATTCACTTGTAACTCTCCTAATGAGGGGACTTCTCTGCTTGGTGTTCCCCTCCTCCTTGTTTGCAATTCAGATAACGAGGCCAAGAGAAGCAGGATCCTACTAATTGACTTATTCTTGTCTTGCCCCAAGCAGGGATGAGCCAAAATGGTCACCGGGGCTACTTTGTATTGATCAGTCGATAACTGTGACTTTGTAATGACTGCAGTAGCTCATGCGGTGGCTGCTTTTCCAGTGATTTCCACACTGGAGTAAGCAATCCACTGCTGTCTGGAAAAGAGAGAAAGATGTTACCCTGTGGCACAATGTTGGCTTCTGCTTCTTGTCATTCAAAGAAGCGTAGGGGGAGTGTTCCCTGCCCTCCCAGGTTTTTCCCTGATTGCCAGTTCTGGCTGCTTGGGGGAGGGAGTTTTTTCCAGGAGTCAAAGAGTTGAGTTTTAGCATTTGGATGGCAATGCATGAACCAGTGTGACCGGTGAAGTTAGAACACCCTTCAGTTATTCCTTTGGAACTGTATGCATAACAAATGAAGCAAAGTTTAATACATGCACTGGTTTTAATTTGTTGTATTTTATGTGTGTGTGTTTTCATGTCTGGCTGCCTGGTTATGTTTGTCAGACGGGACGCAAATTAGAAAGAAAAACTCAGCATCGCTTGTGACTAGAGGTAATTAGGAATTTTGTTCTGTTTGAAAATGCAAGGTTCACAGATTTTTATTTTGCAAGACTTCTATCCTGCCTTTCTGCCCTCATACGGGCCACCGAGGTGGTTAATAAATTAAAAAAACATGCTCAGTAAAACCACACCTTAAGTGCTATTAAAACAAACAAAACACATAAGTAAAACAATTAAAACCAGAGCTAAAATAGGGTGTGTGTGAAGTGCCATCAAGTGGAGCTGACTCATTGGCAACCCCACAGGGGTTTTCAAGGCAAGAGACATTCAGAGGTGGTTTGCCAGTGCCTTCCTCTGCAGAGCAGCCCAGGAATTCCTTGGTGGCCTCCCATCCAAATACTAGCCAGGGCCAACCCTGCTCAGCTTCTGAGATCTGACGAGATCGAGAGAGCCTGGGCCATCCAGGTCAGGGCAGAGTTAAAAGACACACGTGAAACATAACAATACGTTAGGCAGAAGGAAGGAGGGATCACTGAAGGAATAGCAAGTGAAATTTAAAAAAAAAAAGTCTTGACCCACTGGTAAAAAGTAAAGGTAAAGGTTCCCTTGCTCGAAAGCCAGCCGATTCCGACTCTAGGGTTGCGGTGCTCATCTCTGTTTCAAAGCCGAAGAGCCAGCGCTGTCCGAAGACATTTCCGTGGTCATGTGGCCAGCATGACTAAACACCAAGGCGCATGGAACGCTGTTACCTTCCCACCAAAGTGGTACCTATTTATCTACTTGCAATTTCTTGCTTTCGAACTGCTAGGTTGGCAGGAGCTGGAGCCGTCTTGCAGCACCCGGGTCTCGAACTGCTGAACTTCCACAGCCTGCAGTTCAGCGTCTTAACCACTTGAGCCACCACAGATCCTGGTAGAAAATGGCAACAGAAGGGTGTCCCTCAGGAGAGAGTTCCCGAGTTCAGAAATAAGCAGCTTTACTGTTACTTTAATAATAAAATACTGATGGTGAATTTTAATTCTACCAAGATAACCTGCCTCATACAGAAAATTTTAGGCAGCATGTCATGAACACTTGAGAGTATTACTCTGACTGTAAGAGGCTGGATAATATGTTGTGTGACCTCCAGCAACAAGCCCATAAAATCTGCTTGAAAGAAGGGTACCTAAGTGTTTTCTTCAGTCTTTATTTATCTTATCTCATGGTAGGCAGGTATATTCCTTGCTTCGGTGCTTTGCAGTTTGTGTATGGAGAGCCTGCTAATTAAATCAGTCTGTTTGGTTATAAAATAAGTTGTATTGCAATAATGACAATTGTAACAGAGGCATGAACCTGACGACTGTATGCTGGGCAGTCGTGTTAGACCCCTGTTGCCAATCAGGGGGCCTTATTGAGCCAACATGGCCCAATTTAGTCATTTGGTCATGTTATGTTCATCTTGGTATTACTATGCTTGGTGCCTGCTCGAGTCCATGAGTTAAAGAATTTTACTGCTAATAAAACATTCAAGTCTGAATCATTCCTGTAGCTTCATGAATATGGCATTGGTGTTTTAAAGCCCACTGAATAAATAATGAATTTTAGAACTTGTCTCCTACTTAAAAAAAAGGTTTTAATCATATTTTTATGGAATTGTGGGTACATCTATCTTAACTCAATTCTTGTCACATTTTGAGAAATTACACTTTTGGCCCGGCCGTCTTGGGTAAATGCAGTCCTGACATAAGGAATAATGCACACAGTATCGACATTTGGATACATATTTCAGTGAACATGAAATGTAATGCCTGTTGTTCCTGATCCAACTGTTGATAGACTCCAAGAAGCCTGTTTAATGACATGGGCTTCCTTATTGGGGCACATCTGTATCACTTCATCCCACTACTAATTCCTGTGCCCCATCCTACTTGTCCACCTTGTTCCTGAATACCCTCCAGCACACACACATTTCATCTTCGTGAAGGCTGCCATTATGGAATTTTGTGATTTAAAGCAATTATTTGGAAATTATATATGCATATTGGCAAGATGTATATGCCAAGACATTGGTGTCTTGGCCTGTCCACTTATCATTCATGCTCAGCTGTGGCAGCCTTTCTCCAGTTCGGGAAACATTGTCTTAAACATGTTGTGCTTACAAATGAATCCTAAACATGCCTACTCTTTTTAAAAGATATTTTAAAAATATTGAGAGTAAACATAGCATATTTCCAACAAATGTCTCACTCCAAGATTTAGAAAAGAAGAGGTAGGCGCAACAAAAAAGAAAGGGAAACAAACACAAATACGCTGATCAACTCAAGATATATAACCGCAAAAGTCCAACCAAGTGTCCTCATGTTTCTTACACATCTCTTCTGGAAAACCCCGTGTGCTGTTTCATAGCTAGGTCCAACATCCCTTCTTTCCAGAGTTCCATTGGATTTTCAACACTGCAGGAATAGTCTTTTGGCTGTTGCTGCCAGCTGTAAAATCCAAAATAGGTTCTCCTTCTTAAATGAATTGCCAGATGAAAAGAGACTCAATAATAAATACTCTGCTGAGAAATCCAAAGACATACCTAAACCAAAGTTTGTCTTCACTTCATGCCACAGGGGGGCTATCACTGCGGGGACGACATCCTATACAGCAGAGACCTTATTGTAACCGTACTTTGGTCTCACCAAACTGACCCTAAACATGCCTACTCAGAAGTAAGTCCAGCTAGGACTCGTTTCCTAGTAAGTGTGCTTGGTTTGCAAACCATTATGTAATTACATGATTTCCTATTCTGTAAAACAAGGACAGCTACATTTTAGTTTTGTATGGTGATATGTTCTACTATAGTCCCTGTGGCCTTCCAGTGTAGGTTGAATTTACAGTGCAAGAATGCATGCACAGGTAGGTACACAAAAGCTAAAGCATTAATCTGATTAAAGTGACTCTGAATGGTCACTCTGTCTTAAAGACATAAGGGCCTTGCAGGGTCAGACACCGGTTCTTCCCCAGGTTAGGTGGTCGACTAGAATCCAGGAAAACACTACTGATAGTCACTTTCTTCCTATGGCACATATATAGTATTTTAGCTTGTAATCCTGGAGTCTCATGGCTTGCCTTACTGTAGAAAATTCTAAAATCTCCCAACAGCATATACTTTTGAATGCAAAATATTAATTTCACTCTGAAGACCTTTCATAGGTCAAGTGCCCCTGGACTGTGTGGAGAGGTGAGGAAGAGGCTGTATTGTGTCGCTGAGATAGCAAAGGTTCTGGAGACTAAATATCTAATCTCCACATGCAGTAGATTTGCTTCCTAAAAATGAATTTGTGTTTAGTATATGTTGCTATCCTCCTTTGGTATCAGTAGCTTCTGTCAGCAGTCTTTTGGTTGAAAGGGTAGTTTTACTGAGGGGTGCATATGTACCAATTCAGTTTACAATAACCTATGTGTGAAAAGCTGGTGCACACTTCTCATCATACTTTAGACAGACTATCCCTAATTAGCACTCTTCTTGCCTTGCTGGCTGCTTTCTAAGACCTATTGTCGTGCTGTCTGATTATTGAGCTGCATTAGTGGAGGCTTTTCCCTTTAAAAATCAAACAAGGTTTGATATGAACAAACCCTCCACATCTGGAAGAAAGAGTTGGCAGCTGGCTAACAGTGGGGGAGGTTGGGAATGCCTGTCCGTGTCCTCAAGTTCACAGAGCATCAGTGGAGCAATGATTTTCCTGGGCTTCAGCAACCATTACGGCTGCAGCCTGAAGAACTCATTGGACTATGTAGATTGCCAGAGCCACTGCTAGATAACTGGACACCTTCCATTGAGAGCCAGCATGGTGTAGTGGTTAGTGTCAGGCTAGGATCTGAGTGATCTGGGTTTGGGTTTTCACTCAGCCGTAGAAGGTCACCAAGTGACCTTGGGTCAGTCACTCTCATTCAGCCTAACCTAGGGTTGCCAGGTCTAATTGTTCTGCCAGTGGGGGTGGGTGGGAGGGAGCCTTTTTTGGGGGACGGGCCAGTGTCACACGTGCGGCATCTTCAGTGTGATGATGTTACACAGAAGTGATGTCATCATGCCAGGAATGTCACACGGCAACGCTCTAACACTTCCCCCCCAAAATGTATGGTTACCATAGAGTTTTGGCCAAAATGCTAGACTGTCGCTGCGTGATGTCCCTGGCATGATGATGTTGCTTCCACATGAAGTCACCATGCCTATGATGTCGATGTGTGACATGCCTGTTCGGGGTGGGGCTTTCCCTGCCCAGCAACTGGCTGGCGGCAGGCTGAAGCCCTGAAAATCAGGGGAATCCCTGCCTGGACCGGGGACCTTGCAACCCTAGCCTAACCCATTTCTTTTCTTTTTCTTTTTTTGGTGAGTATTTTGCATATGTATTGATGTGTGTGTGCCTGGAAGTCATGGTTGACTTCTGGCAACCTTTAGTGTGGCTTGGACACTTCGGAGAGGTGGCTTACTATTGCCTGCCTCTGCATCCCAGCCCTGACATTCCTTGGAGGTCTCCCATCCAAGTACTTGACAGAGTCGGCCCTGCTTAGCTTCCGAGATCTGACGAGATTGGGCTTGCCTGGGCTGTGCAGGTCACAGGGCGGTTGTGAGGTTAAAATGGAGGACGGGAGAGGGATGTTGTAAGCAGCTTTGGGTCCCCATTGGGGAGAAAAGCTGGGTATAAATATTTAAATTAATGCCCTCAATGGCAGCTTGAACATAATTGGCAAGTGCTAGTGAGTGCAAACTCTGCCTGCTCCAGGAGGAAGTAGTTGGCATGGCAAGGCTGCAAAAAGAGAAAGGTACATTTGGCACATCACATATATGCGTGTGGTTTCCCCCGTCATATTTTAAAAGCTCTTTTTATATAAACATACCCACAGAGTTTGAATATAATTTAATGACAGTTAGAAAAGATGATCTGAGATGAAGCTGGTGCAGACAGTTCAGACTTCCTTGGGAAGACTTGCTCAATAAAGCTTCATTTTCCATTGTTTCTGAGATACGTTTTCAGCTCACATGGAGGATTTTGTTGACTAACTCTGACCCCAGGAGAGTTCATAACCTGAATTTCAGAGAGCCTGAAATCAAATACACTTGAATATTTTACAAAGCTTCCTTAAAATTTCATATCCATACAGGAAAGTGGGTAATCTGTGCATATGAGTTGTCTGACAATGACCCCAGAAACGAGTGGCGTTTCGAACAAATCAGAGTTTAAGCCAGAGGAATCCAACCCAGAAGCAAAGTGAAGTGCTCACCTTAAGCAGCGGATCTTGGGTGCCATAACTTAGGGACAATAGGCCTGGAGAGACAGATGTGACTCATGAGACTCGCTCTCAAAGGAAAGTTATCCTGCACAGTTGCTGGTTTGCATGGGAGAACTTTCTGGTCAGTTGGTCCCTTGTCAATTTGTGTGGAAGGAGTTTTGGTTTGGTCACTAAAGCGCTTTCCCCATGTTCCTGTCTGCTTATGGGGAATCAGGAGGAAGGCAGAAGGCAAGCTGAGCTACTGACCTGTCCCTTTGGTAGTCTGCTGTTAGCAAACTCCGAAAGTATAGGACCATCAAGAGCCCTTGTCACGTGGAGTGATAAGTTCAGGAGAGGGACTATGGTATCTTGCCATTTCCACAGCCCTGAAGTAGGGATAAAATGATGGCTGGAAGGTTAGAGTGGCTCCTTTGGAAGCACTTGTTTGGAAACCTAAAATCTCCTCCAACATTTGGTTAAGCCAAGGTGTGCTGGTGCCAGAAGGACAGATAGGCATTATAAGCAGAAGTACAAAAATGTGCCTATTTTGCTAGTCATGCAGTGAAGCCTGCCAGTATTTCTGTGTAGTCACTTGTACTATAATTAATTTCCAGATGAGTAAAGGGTAAGATGAGTGATTAACTGTGAGTCACTGGGGCTGGGAAGTAAATCTGACTTTTCTGATTCCTACTTCTCTTCCAAGAGGCTAGTAGTCAAGGATGAATTTACCATCACTCAGAATGTGCTGTTATGACGAACTGAATGCATTCATATTGCATTAGCCAGGGCAAAGCCATCTTGTCTTTAGGTTTCCCTGTTGCCTGTACTTCACTAGGACATCACATTATTACTTTATGACACATGACATGCTTCTGACCACAACAGTCCTGCTGAGTCAGGCCAAAGGAGTGTTTAGTCCAGCATTGTGTTTCCCACAGGAGCCACCCAGATCCCCTTGCCAGAAGGCCTCTGAAGGCGGCAAGGAAGCCAGAGCTTTAGTCCTTCTGTTCTCCCTGGCAAGTGACGCTCTCAGGTACCCTGACTTGGCTTGCTGCCCAGTCAGTATTTAGTGGTATGAAGAGCAGGACTCGAGCTTCTTTCAGGAATGAATTTTCTGTGGTGTCTCTCATCTGTAGCTGGGTATTTTTGGTGGGCAGACAAGAGCATGCATGCGTGTTTCTCCCAGACCAATTACTGAAGGATAGCCCTAACGAGAGAGTGAATAAATAAGGTCCCTGAGTCGTGGTATGCAAATCAGGCTCATCCTTGCCAGAGTGTAAATTCTTGACCTGATTAATGCTCAGTTCTACAGAATTTCCTAGCATGCATACTGAAGGTGCGAATTTGTTACTATGCGGTAGCGCTTTAAGAATGTGATTCCATTGAAGCTAGTGCTTTTCTTTTTTAAACACTGCTGTCTTGTTGGTTAGGTTTGCCTTGTTTCTGCTGGAGTAAAGAGGAGACAGTCTTGAGTGTCTTGGTTTTCCCAGGCCTTGTTTAAACAACTGTTTACTAGCAGCAGTTGTGTATTTATGATGTGCTACTGTCAGAATCACATATGTAGCTATTATGCTCAACTCTAATTAAGCTTCTGTGGCACATGGCAGAACTTTATACCATTTGGGATAATGGATTTGCCCAACATCTACAGCCAAGTGACTTAGTAGCATTGTAAAGACCTTACTACTAAATTCTAACAGGGGTGTCTAACTCTGCAACCCTGGATTTTCACTCATGCTTTTATACTGTGAATGATAAGCTCTTAAACCTCATAAACAATTCCTGGTGTTTTTTTTTAATCTCCGTGTTCCTAACTGCAGCAATGCAAGAACACAACTGTAGTCTTAAGTATTTTTAAAAATCTGGAATGTTTTCCGGTTGTCTTCCTGGACAGCATTGCTTTGGAAAATGGAATGCAGTTTAGTGTTTTCTGTTTGAAGAGGCGCCTCCCAGGACAGAATCCAGCTGCTTGTCTGTTTTGTCTGCAGAGGGAAACAAAGATAAACAGTAGTAAAACTTATTTTAATTGGAAGAGCAACAAGGAAAGTGGGGCTTGTTAGGAACACTCTTGCTGACTGGGAACATGGTAATTGTGCATAATAGCCCTTCACCTTCCAAAATACTGTTTTTGGTATGAAGTTGTTTGAAGTGGTTCTAGAAAGCTTAGGAACACTGCATTGGGAAGTAATCCCAGTGTTCTCGCTGAGAAGTAACCATGATGGCACATTCACCAAAGCGCCATTTAAAAGTGGATAAAGTACAATACCTGCATCATTTAACATTATAGCAGTTAAGCATCAGATCATAACCTTGATATTCATAATTTCAGAGTTATGTCTTTGCTTCGATTTGGAGCTCGTCCTAAAACTGTCCACAAAGTGACTCTGTTCCGTTTTGCTTTACTCCTCCATCTGCAGCTGTGTGCTTTGCCACAGGGCCTAACAAGCAGAGCATCCCTTTAATAAATCTGTCAATCTCTCTCTTGCATTCCCTGGGTTTATAAATAAGACATATTTTCCCCGCCACATTCTTCCTTGTAAGTCAACTCAAAATGAATTGATTGAATGCTATATTTCACTTAGTTTCATGATGGAAGAGGCTTCAGCAGTGTGTCAGCACATACGTGGTCAGTTTGTGATGTCCTCTGCAGAAATACATTTGAGAGATACTTGCAGTGTTCAGGATAAATGGAGGAGTGTAACATGTACTTTTTAAGCACAGCTAGAGGAAATAATAGCCTCATCCATCCCATGCTGCAAACCCTGCCCAGTGCCCATGATTTGTGATGAGACCACTTCATTAATTGCGTGAAGCTTTCTGCATAGCCCGACTCACTTTTGACAGCAAGGGCTGGCTGTGCTAAGGTGACATAATGGTGCCGCATGGCCTGGGCTGCAGCTTTTGATTGAGCAAGACTACAACTGTCAACCTGACTGTGCTACTTCTGGTAACAGGTGTATCCATGTGGTTCAAGATCCAGTTGAGTTGCATGTTGGTGCATGGACAGGACTAAGGCAATAACAGCCCTATGTTGTTGTTGTTGTTCAGTCGCACAGTCGAGTCCGACTCTTCGCGACCCCATGGACTAGATCCCGCCAGGCCCTCCTGTCTTCCGCTGTCCTCTGAAGTTTGCTCAGTTTCATGTTCGTTGCATCGATGACACTGTCCAACCATCTCATCCTTTGCCGTCCCCGTCTTCTTTGACCTATAGTAACTGTAAAACACGCCCCCCCAGTAATGTTTACCATCTTCCTGCACCCTCAAAGAACAGTTTCTACTTACAGCTGTCCAAATGCAATCTGTCTCTAGAAGCCTGCCTGTTAAATGAACGTATATTGCAAATGTACAGATGAAGGTCTGTCTTAGTTTGAAGGAGCAGATACCGGTAGCTCTTCTTTTCTCCTTTCTGTCACTTGGGCCTCTCTACTTCCTTAGTTTCTTATGCTAAAGCTCTGCAAAACCTTTTACCAACCTGTTACCTTCCTTCTAAAAGCTGACCTCTAGTCCTCGGCCTGAATGAGGGCTTTCCCAGCATCCTCCTTTGTTGCCACTTGCCTCAGGCAGGCCTTTTGCCTCCTGTAGATGTGTATGTTGCAGGGTGTTCCTGCCCCACAGCCACCCTGGCTCTGAGTTGGGTCCCGTGTTTTCTTTCTGCTCAGATTTCCTTCCCAGATAGCATCCCTGCTTTCTTCTTTTCCACTGCCTCTCTCAAATGCTTACTGCTTCCAGTCCACAATTGCTCTCCCGTTTGCAAAATAATTGTTCTATCCAGGTAAATCACTCATTTCCCTTACAGAAAGGGCAGTGTTTCTTCTGAGCAGTTCAAATGCTTATGGATGTTCACAAGCAGTTACAGTACTTGAGACAATAAAACTTGTAGACAGGCATTTGAGAGAGAGAGCAGGGTAAAGGGAAATACGTGTTTTTAGGGTGTGTGTGTGCATGTGCGTGTGCAGGTTACGTATTCAATCGATGGGTTTCTATGGCTGCCACTAGAGAGCCTCCCCCTGGTTGTTCCAAGTGTCAGAACTTTCTTGCTGCTGACATTCAGTTCCATCTGTGCCCATTGCGACTGCTGAGAGGAGGCGGATTTCACATCCTGTGTTTTGCCAGAGAGGTAAAAAATGCCCAGTTTTTGGACAAGTTGTCTACCTAATGTTGGCCAAGCACCATGCAATTTTTGATTCCTCTGCCAGTAAATAAGCAAGCAATTTCGCTAAAGCGCGGTTACTATATAGTGCTGGTGCACATGTGTTAAGTTTTTCAAGGCTTTCTCTTTGGGAGACTTTTGGTTCTTTGGAAAAAACCGTGGATCAGATCTTTAGTACTGACAGCAGTGATTGCAGTGCATATCTCTCTTTTTGGCATAGAATGCAACCTTGGTGATGACGGCTGAGTGCAAATCCCAAAGAAACATTAGAAAAACTGATTCTGACTTTTGGGCTAGATCTACAAATTGTTCAATATTGAGTTATTGTATTCGGTTACCACCTGGATTGCCTTGTGTCCAGACAGAAGAATACAGAGGTGAATGAGTACTGTAGCTCATTATCCAACAATGGGTAGATTCATTCGTAGCAGAAGTCTGTTCATTGGTGGGAGGGCAGGACAAGGAAGGAAATAGTGGTGAGTTCCAGTAGCCGGGGTTAAACAGGCTGCAAATGTAATGAAGTAGTATGGCAATAACATGCTGCCTATAGCAGCTAGTGTGGGGAAGAGGTGTTAACCTTCCTGTTGAGATGTCTGGGGAGACTGGTGTGGACTAGAAGAAGAAGAGATTGGATTTATACCCCGCCCTTCACTTGGAGTCTCAGAGCGGCTTACAAACTCCTTTCCCTCCCCCTCCCCACAACAGACACCCTGTGAGATGGGTGGGGCTGAGAGAGCTCTGACACAAACTGCTCTTTTTCAAGGACAGCTGTGCCAGAGCTTGTGACTGACCCAAGGTCACATCAGCAGGTGCAAGTGGAGGAGTGGGGAATCAAACCCGGTTCTCCCAGATTAGAGTCCGCACACTTAACCACTACACCAAACTGGCTCTCAAACTGAGATGTCCCTCATAGCAACTCTAATGCTGAAACTGCACACGAGCTAAGGGGTAATTGCGATACCTGCTGCTGGAGCGCCCTGAAACTCTTGATGGTTGCACCATTGTTTTGCTACTGTAGTCCCATTTGTGTGCTGCTCAGCCTTTTGTGAGTGTTTGGCCATCTCCCATCTCAGCCAAGCTGATTCCCCCCATGATCACCTTACTGCTGCATTGGACCCTGCTCATATTTTTCTGTTTGCAAGCTGGTTGTCTGTATTTCTTTTTGCCGTCAAGTCGCACCCCACTTATGGTGACTCAGTAGGGTTTTCAAGGCAAGAGATGTTCAGGGGTGGTCTGCCATTGTCTGCCTCTGTGTAGCAACCCTGGTATTCCTTGATGGTCTCCCATCCAAATACTGACTAAGGCCAACCCTGCTTAGCTTCAAAAATCTGATGAGATCAGGCTAGCCTGGGCTATCCAGGGTGGTTGTCTGCATTAGAAAGGATCATATATCATGGTTCCCCACCCAAAGCCTCACAACAGCTCTCAAATCCCAATCGCTTAGATGTCACCAGCCTTCATTAAAGAGGTGAGTAAGGTCATGCCTAAACAAGACAGTTCCTCAAAATTATACCTCATGGCTATATAATTGTATTTACCTGCCCAACAATCTTGCCTGTGTATCACTGTTTACTTTCCTTCTTGCCTGTCAACCTGGCAGGACAGCCATGCACCGTGACCACCCAGAGACCGTCTCCATCAAAGTTATCCTTATGCCAGGCAAATGATTGTTTAATAGGCCTTTCATCCCTCAGGTCTGGATATTTAGCCAAGGTTGATCTCAGTGACATGGATCACAAGTACCCGGGGATGCTGCTTCCAGGCTCGCTTTCACTGGAGCAGCAGCAAAAGCTAGTCCCCTCAGCATTCCTTGGCAGCTGACCTGGCAAATATTGGTCAACTGACTGATGTCTAAGTAAGTCTCAAGGCCACAGCCAAATTAATGTCTCTGTGTTCTGGAGTACAGACTACACTCTGCAGATTTTGCTTCCAAAAACAAAAACTTCATCCCCCCAAGCTTTCTATCTTTTCTTTGTGTTATACACTATGGTGCTTTGTAATGCTAACTTCCGCTTTCTGTTATGCTATAAAATAACCCAGCCAACTTCAAGCCCTGTGACATAAATTCTCATGCATGTGGAGCTGAGGATTCTTCCTTTTCATACATATCCCCTCATTTTACGCTGTTTCCCCAGCATGCTTAGCAGCTCTGCCATGCTAACTGTCTACATGGTTTGGTAGCTAAAAGAAGCAACACCTCGAGAATGCCGTATCAAACTAAAGTCTTCATGTACGAGTCCCTGAAGATGAAATTCACAGGGTTCCTTTGCTCTACAGCAGTTTTCGTGTTGCTTTTGGCCAGAAGACTTCTAGGGCCGAAGCCCACATTGTGGTTAGAGGTTTATAGTTTTCTTGGGACATGACCTATATAAACACACCTGGAGTCTTTTCAGATGCCACATCTAAAGGTCAGACATTAGCAGAATCTGGTGTGGACCCAAGGCCCTGTCCTCTAACACGTCCTTCATGGTATTTTCTTTCCTCTGTTACAGGCTTAGATTTTTTTTGTTTGCTAATGTGAACTCCCATTCTTCATAATAGATCTGGACCTAAATGTAACCCATGTTAACTACTTCTTTGTGTCACCCTGTATAGAAATATTGATTTCTAAAGGTTTCATGCCTTCCCCTGGAATGTCTTGCTGATACCATGCTGTGCCTTGTTCCTATTGAAGCCAAATGGCCTCAATAGCCCTGCCATATAACCCCACATTCTTCACACTTCCATGCTGACAGAGACCAGATGGCCTCTGCCAGGCATGTCATGACTGCAGGTGGGGCCTTCAGAGCTCTAGCCATTCAGATGTTGCACCCATGGCAACTCAACAATTGGACACTCCTATGTCTACTCCAATTGGCTCCTGGCCAGGGCTAATTTGCGACTAGATTGGGTTTTTTAACTGTCTGATTCCTTGGAGGAGAGCTCTCTCTCTGTTCCTGTTTGTGAGATCTCGGATGGATACCTGAAATGCTGTCTTACAATGCTGTCTCTGGGAGAGACAAAGAACTCCTTTGTGAGGCTGAGCACATGGCTGCATGCTTGCACAAAGATGGGACCTAATTGGACTTGACTATGGATCATCCTGGTAACTATGCATATCTCTTCAATGTTTAGTGAGGGCCAAGAGCCATAAGTTTTCTTGTTTTCAGTAATCCTTGTAGTCTAATTGCTAAGTTCTGTGCTGAATAAACTTATCCTGGTTTTCTAACTTGTCTGATGTTGTAACTGGATCTCAAGGCTGAACTCCTGTGCCTAGCTGGCCACATGCTACCTATGTAAGATTAAGTGCATCTCTGAGCTAGAGTTTCTAATGTGTTAAGTCCCAGAGGCCAGTTAAGAGTCTGAACCTTGCTCTTGGTCTGGAAGGGGACTCTAGTTAAAAAAGGTTCTGGTGGCTTTTGTTCTGAAATCCAGAGAGGGTAGCATACCTTTCTGGATTATTGTTTAAGTTATTGTAAAGTGTAGGTTTCCCCCTCATTCCTGGACAGGCGTTGGGGCAGAATCCTATACACACCCCAACTTGGAATATGCAAAGTTGCTCAGCTGCCTGCCTGGTTGGTTGGTGTCCTGTACTTTCTGCTTCAAGGCATCACCGTGGCCTTTTCCTTATATTTTCTAGCCCTGCTCCTCCACCTGTTGTTTCTGTTACCTTCCATCCTTTTGGACAGAAAAGATCCTTCTGCACCATGAACCTGAATCAATAAGAACAAAGACACCGCTGTGCTGCATTTATACTCCCATCATAGTTGGTTTGGAGCATGCCTCCAAGTTTCTCCCTTCCCTGGTCATTCATATATGACCATTATCAGCATGGGGATTCTGGAGCTCCTTCTCCAAATGAGAAATGTCACGGCTACAAACTTAGTCAAAGAATGCACTTCACCAACTTGATTGGTTAGATCAGGGGTGTCATAAATAAGGCCCAGGGGCCGGAACCAGCCTGTCCAGGGCTCTTATGCGGTCTGCGAGCAACTGATGCAAGGGGGGGAGTGCTGGGGGGAGTAGGCAGAGCCACTCCATTGTGGCTTCAGCACGGCAGAACAACCTTGTCTGCAGCAGTCAAGCAGTGTGGGAGTGTCTGGCCAGTGCTGCACTGCTGCCTCTCCAGTTCGCCTATGTGGGTTTTCCTCTGCAGCCCAGAGCTCTGTTCCTTGTGCCTTGCAGAAATTAATACCCTAAACGTCCCTGAAACCTGCATTTATGGCTAGGAGCTGCCCATACTTCCCTTTTGTGGCTCTAATAAAAGCTTGTGTTGTGCTGCTTATCTCATTGGGGAAGATTGTGGAAGAAAGTTTGCCCAGAGACCTAATCAAGCCTGCCCCAATGCTTGCTGCTTTCTCTAGGCCTTGATTTATTATCAGTCTGGATGGAGCGGAATTGGTGTAAGCTGTATTTTTGCCAGGGTCATGCAGGAATCCAGACCATATCGGGATATCAAGTGTCTTGTGAGACTTCAGGCCATTAACCTTACTGGTCAAAGCTGCCTTTCCTGCCCCTTTCATTGCAAGTTACTTTCAGGGTAACTGAAAGGGTCCAGTTTATTAGGCTCTAAGTGACTCTAGAGATCAGACTTGTTTTGCTTTAAGCACACTGTAAAATGGAAGACAAAAGTTAAAGAGGTTTAGGAACAATTACTGAATGTCTGTAGGATTTGTTGTTCTTGATGGTGGTAATTGGCCACGAAGATTGGTATGGCTAACTCCTTTTATAATCTTCCCTAACAACTGCACGGAGCTGCGGTGGCTCAAGTGGTTAAGACGCTGAACTGCAGGCTGTGGAAGGTCAGTAGTTCAGCAGTTCAAGACCTGGGTTGCTGCATGACGGAGTGAGTTCCCGTCTCTAGTTCCAGCTCCTGCCAACCTAGCAGTTCGAAAGCAAGAAATTGCAAGTAGATAAATAGGTACCACTTCGGTGGGAAGGTAACAGCGTTCCGTGCGCCTTGGTGTTTAGTCATGCCGGCCAAATGACCACGGAAATGTCTTCGGACAGTGCTGGCTCTTTGGCTTTGAAACGGAGATGAGCATCACAACCCTAGAGTCGGATTCGACTGGCTTTCGAGCAAGGGAACCTTTACCTTTTAACAACTGCAACCCCTGATGCTGCACACTACATGGCTAGCATTTGTGTACATCTGTGTTTAAAGGCCTTTCTGGACAAGGGCTTTGAATGATGGTCAGTGGTCACTCATTTGTGGTAAAGAATGAGGGCTACCTTTTACTAGTGGAAATCACATTGCTTGAAGAGAGAGAACATTATCTTGGCAACTCAATATTGCTTCTTGTGTGCTAGAAAAACTTGGTCTCTCTGCCCCAGCTGTGAATGCTTCTGTTAGAATTCTCGTGATGTTTTCTAGAGCTTTTGAAGAGGTAAATGAATAGGGGCTTTGCTCCTTGCTGTGTTAAGGTTATTGTGCTGCTAATAGCTCCGTGTTGCTGTTCTGTTTCAGGCTGGTTTAAAATTGGGTTTTAATGTGTTTATCTATTGTTGGCTTACATCAAACAGCAGCTATCCTTTTGAGGGAAAAGGCAGTGCATGCATGATTTTTTAAAAAAGTTTGAATACATTCAATCCTGGTTTGGCTAGTGTCCTAGGTACCTGTTGCTCAGAGCCTGTCGTGCTCACTTACCACTTTCTAAAGAAGATGGTCTCCCAGCAATATGGCTAACATTATGTGCTAATGGGGCAATGTCTCTTCATAAAGCTTATTTATAGAGAAGAAATGTCTTGATGTATTCTGCTTAATACTTTTTACCTGCACCGGCAATAGCTTTCCAGGATCTTTCTCAACATCTGCTGTCAGAGATCCTTTTAAATTAGAGATGCTTATGGGTTAAACTGGGACCTTTTACATATAGCACATGTGCAGTACCACTGAATCCCGGTTTGTAATATGCAAACATATTGCAAAAATATATCAGAAAGCCTTGGTTGGATCTGGGCCTCTGAGGGTGTGCTTGGTGGCAAACCTGTGTTTTCTTCTGTGCACTGTGTAGGATGTAGGTGGCATCTCTGTCTCAAAGATCGTTGGATGCAGCATGGAGTGTAGGCAGCTGGGCATTTGGAAGCCCTTGAGTACTTATAGAGGGGATCTCTCCGTTGTGGTTCGTGTTGGATACTATGCACTAAATGTCTTAATTGTTAGCTTGCTGGCCTGTAAATGCAAATTGTATGGATTCTGCTAACATTCATGGTGACTGCACAAGATTCACTCTGTCACACTATTGGTCTGTGACTAATTAAATTCATTACTTCAGTAGCCAATGTTAGCTGCTTTTGTTTCAGGAATAGGCTAGATGAGAGAGGTGGTTTTAGAGCTTGCAAGATGTGGGGAAGATGTTCTGCGTGAAACATACTTTCGGGCAGAATTTTGCTTGGTCTTTGGAGTCTGCCAGTCCTTCATCTCCACATGGAATCAGCTATGGAAAAGGATGGCTAGCCTCTTACTGTAGAGGAAGATTAAAGGAAAACGAAGCCTTTTGCAGTGGGAGTCAAGCTTAAATGGCCCTATGCAGCCGAGGCAGACTAAATGCATTGTACGAAAGAGTGTGTGTGTGTGTGTCTGTGTTTCATTATGCACACACAAAGGAATTAAAAAGAGAGGACACAGAGAAATTAGCAGTGTGAACCTAACACATTTGGACCCTTCCAAATCCTTAAGTGGATTTAGAAGGGTGTGACGATGCTTAGGATGGCACTTCCCCTGCATTATTTTATTATTTATTTATTTATTTACTTGGCATTTATATCCTGCCCTACCCAAGTGGCCCAGGGTGGCGAACAAGTGGCAACGCAGGAATAAAATATAAATTACATTAAAACATTAATACATACAAGCTAAAATGGTGCTCTACAGTTCATTAAATTTCCAAGATGCACGATGTCCCTGATTGGAGGCCGATGGTGTAGTAGCTTGAGCGCCAGGAGTGATGTTCCTCATCCGGGCGACATCTACCCCCTCCCAGAACCAGGGTAGATGATAAGTCAAGTCATGATGGTGGTATAGTGAAAGTTGGTGTGTGTATGTTTGTGTGTATATATATTCATATATATATATTGTGTGTGTGTGTTCATCACCCCTAAGTCTAATGAACACGTGGTACTTGACCTTTTCCATGATATCATGGAATTACATCCAGGAAAGATTTTTTGTGTAGAGAAATCTTCAATACTGGTATTATCTCACTGTTGCAAGCAAAGGTGAGAAGACACATAATAGCTTCTAGTTACCAGAATGTTAAGCAAGTCTATGAACCAATGATTGCCTCTTCCCTGCTCAGAGGGCATCCAGTGAAAGCAGAGAAATGCCAGTCGGGCAGACAAGGAGCACCCTCCCCCCCACTCCAATGTGCTCAGCGACACGATGATGTTCTGTAAACTCCAAAGTGATCCAGCCGTGCTAGTGGTGTGTGCAAATTCATGGTGGGCTTGAGTATGTTCCTCTTCTGTCTAGTGTGTTCTGTTTTCTTTTGAATGTGAGCAGGAACATGATAAAATGCACCCCACATTCAGTCTTATTTTGCATAAGCTTAGTTTGCATGCTTTTCCTGAACTCTTGAGGAACTTCGAATTCTCAGCAGCATGCAGAAAGCAAAGTGTACTTAGAAGAATATTACTGAGAGCTGTAAGTAGCTGGTAAGGTACAGAAGCTTCATTCCAGAAAGCTGGAATCTCTATGGTCACAGAATGCTTTTTCTATGAGTAGCTTGGATTTAATGAATAGAAAGTATAGAAATTTGTTTTTGAAAAATTAAAGCTATTCATCCAAATTCTACATTAGGATAGCAGATGATGCGCAGACTGTTACCATCCCTGGTTATGTTTGAGACAAGTAAACATGCATTTCCCCTGGTGTTCAGATTAGGCACATGATAAAATTGAACAGATGCTGAAAAGTGGCTGGCACATGAACATTTGCAAAGCTGCTCTCTACATGTGGTGGGTGGGTAGTTAGACCATTGTATGTTGAGAAAACTGGTTGAAAAAGCAAACTATTGTAATTTCAGGGCAGAAAGAACAAGTTTGTTTAGATACTTATATCCTAGTTTCTCCCCAGTGGGAATCCAAAGCAGCATAGAACACTGGTCTCCCTTCGTCCATTTTGTACTTGCAACCTGTGAGGTGAGTTAAACTGAGAGAGGGAGGGTCTGACCCAAGGTCACCTCATATGCTTTTATGGCAGATGGGGAAATTAAAAACTGGGCCCTCCCAGATAATAGCCCGACATCTAACCACTACACCACGCTATCATAGAATATAAAAATTCTCAATCATGATTTTGGAGTACCTCTTCTAATAATCAGAATTGCACAGTAATGTACAGGTAAGACTGTGTCTTGTTTTTGTACTAGAGCATAGGGGAAATTGTTAATGGTATCTTACCTTCAGAGCTTTAGCATTCCAAAAGGTTTTGTTTAAATGGATGTGATTCTTGGTTCTGTTTTCAGAAGGTCATGATGTCTTCAACCAGTCCAGTACTCTTTTCATCATGTCCCTGTACTGAGAATTTTAGAACCCCAAGTTTAACTGCTGTAGCATATTTTTAGTCTAGAATATCAA
Organism: Gekko japonicus; assembly: GCF_001447785.1. Classification (NCBI taxonomy): domain Eukaryota; kingdom Metazoa; phylum Chordata; class Lepidosauria; order Squamata; family Gekkonidae; genus Gekko; species Gekko japonicus. Next base: position 189,595 of record NW_015168047.1, read on the forward strand.
TTCTTTGATGGTATCCCTGTGCTGAGAATTTTATAACCCCAAGTTTAAAACCTGTAGCTTATTTTTAGTCTAGAATATCAATTTTTGGGGGAGGGTGCTGTTAATTTGGCTTATTAATTATGCTTCCTCTAACCATTTTTATATCTGTTCTGTGCCTAGAGACATTTTACAGATGGCACCTAAACTCATTGGTCCGTGAAGTTAGCTCAGACGTAGATAGACCTTTCTAACCGTGGGCTCTCCAACTGAAGTCAGTGTGAGCAAGACATGATTGCATAGAAGTGGCTGCCTGTTGGTCCTGTTCTAAAGATGGTTATTTGAGACTCCGGGGAAGACACAGGAAGGAGGCTTTCTGTTCACAGTTCGCCAGAAACTGTATGAATTTTTTTTTTAAAGTGATCAGATTCTTCTGAGATACATGCGGGGAATTCTACTCCCTGGACCTTTACTGCAGCTCAGTTCCGCGGTGTCTGACCCTGATCTCCTCCTTTCCTGCAAAGAGTTTGTGTTACGGATGAGTCTGCAAGCAAAGCAAACATAAAGCTGGTTTAATTTCAAGCCCTGTTAGTAATGGGCAGCAACAGCAACAGGAAAAAACAATCAATAATATCTAGACAGTCTATCGGGAAATGTTTTTTTTTTAATGCTCCCGGAGAAATCACAGATGGAGAATTAAAGTAGCTTTGTGCATAATTAGTGCCCCCCCACCCTCAGTCTCTCCTCCTAGTACTATGGATTGATTATCAAGATACCTTGTTCCTCTCCTGAAGGTGGCTTCTTGTAATTATGTTCTGCTTTCTGTCCCAGACTTAATTGTAAACATGGTAGGTTGGTGTCTGGCTTTGCGGTCCCACTGAGACTGCTTCTGACTGGGCATGGTCAGATGCTGGATAGCAGCAAGGCTGAACAAATCTGTCTGGGGTAAGCTGGCTGAGCTCACAAGCGAGTAATTGCCTGGTAATTTGGCAGTGATGGTAAATGGCTGTGTAGATACATTCCTGTAATAAATGCCATTGGAGAGTGTCCTGCTCAGGCCACAGGCAAGTTAGCCCACCATTTTTGAACCCCAGTATATTCTCTCATCTGTGTTGAATGAAATAAAGCAATTCGCTTCAGCCGTTTCAGACACTTCAGTGTGGCTGGTAAATTTTTGCCAGGGTATGTGAAGATTATTCTTGTAGATAGTAGGTTCCAGGTGATCACCTCTCTCTCTTTTCATTGGGATATAAACACTCTCATCCATTTTTCTTACCTGAAATGCCAAGTACTGATTTCATTTTTCTGAAGTGGCTTCTCTTGAGAACCTAGAGTTTTGATTATTAAAAAAGAGTTGCAGCAGTTTTGCTGGCTGAAGTCTGTAGCAGCAAAATAAAGCATGGATCTAGTGGCCCCTCAGATTCCAGTGTAAGTTTCGAGTCAGAACTCAGATACAAGTTGTGTCAGATAACATATACTCTGCCCATCAAATAAAGTGAGCCATGACCAATGAACGCTTATACTAAAATAAATTCTGGGTATAAGCTTTCATGTGCATGCACACAAAAGCAGAACCTGGAGAGGTGTGCATGCACACAAAAGCTTCTACCCAGAATTAAACTTTGTTGGTCTTAAAGATGCCACTAAACTCAAACTTTGTTCCATCGCTTTAGACCAAGACGGCTACCCACCTGGAATAAATTCTGTTAGTCTCCAAGATGCCACTGGATTCCATCTTTAATAGTCTGAAGTGTGCCTACAAGCAATGGCTTGTATTAAACCATGCTTAAAAATTACATGTCCACTGAGCAAACCATGCTCATGGCATTTTTCTGCTTTGCTTGCAGTATGAAATCACATTGGGCTGGTGTCATATATGTGCCCTCTGGAGGGGGCGGGGGGAGGTTTAGCTAAACTGTTGTTTCTCTGTATATTGGGATACTAATAAGCTTTTTAAAATAATTCCTATTGTCCCATATTTGAAGTGGATTACAAATATCAGTGAAATCAGTACGCAAGGACATTCCCCAGGCAACCTTCCTTAAAGTGTAAAGGTGCAGTTCAAGAACAAATAACCTACCCCTCCCACACAGTGCCATAGTCATCGGTCCTCGAAGCCAATGATAAGTATTGTTAAGACATCAAACTCTGGGTGTAAACCTAGATAGATCGCATCCTCTTTTGCTGCTATAGTGGCTCAAGTGGTTAAGACGCTGAACTGCAGGCTGTGGAAGTTCGAGACCCGAGTTGCTGCATGACGGAGTGAGCTCCCGTCTCTAGTTCCAGCTCCTGCCAACCTAGCAGTTCAAAAGCAAGAAATTGCAAGTAGATAAATACGTACTACTTCGGTGGGAAGGTAATAGCGTCCCGTGCGCCTTGGTGTTTAGTCATGCCGGCCACATGACCACGGAAACGTCTTCGGACAGCGCTGGCTCTTCGGCTTTGAAACGGAGATGAGCACCGCTAACCCTAGAGTCGGATTCGACTGGCTTTCAAGCAAGGGAACCTTTACCTTTATCCTTTCTGGAGCAAAAGGTTTGAGGTGAAATTATATGATGTCATGTGTGCATTTCAACGGGTATCCATATATCTGTTTGTTTGTATAGGAATTGGGAGGTTCTCTTTTTTTAAACTAAGGTTAGACAAGATGTGGGGGGGGGAGCAGACAGGGTTTAGTTTTTCTTACCAGCCCTGTTCACAAGTTACAGTGAATGCATATATAATCCATGTACAGTGTACACTCGATTTTTCTTTATACATGTTTTGAGTAAAATCATAACTGTACACGAAAGAATGAGTGTCACAATTGTCCAGGTCCTGGTCTTTGATTTTGTTTGTAAAGTGAATGCACACTGGCTCTTCCTTACTTGTAGGTTGTACATACATTCACTGTAATATGTGAACAGGACCATTTGCACCCTCCATTCTGCCTCCCACTTTCCTTGTGAGCAGATAGCCACATTGCCCCCAGTATCTCTTATTTAACCCTTTTGTGCTTTGTACGTTAAAGATAGAGAAATAATTTGTTTCTGAGCTTGTTGAGTAAATGTCGCTGTGCTGTGCATTCGTTTGTGGAATTTAAAGAATTATACCAGAAAATAATAATCTTTGAATATCCACTGGCTACCAATGTTGCCCCTTTAATTTTCCATGGACAGTAAAAGGAGATTGTGCTTGCCAAAAAATGTTAAAGGATGACATACTTAATGAAGTATTTTAGTAACTGTGTATTAGATTGCTTCTCTCTTCTTTTTTTAAAAAACCTCCCAAGTTTGTTTAAACGTTTCCACTTATAAACTTCAGCTGCTATGTTCTGGAATGTAAATGTTTATTCTTCGGACTCTCTTCTGTCTCCCACTCCCAACTCTAGATTACTTTCTCTGGATGGATTTTTGTACTGATATTTTTGTCCTGATGTGGGTTTCACCAGTTCAACTAACATTGGAGAGATAGTTTGAAGGTCGTGGCTTGGGAGGCAAGATTTTTGTTCCAGACTTGGGTTTGATAACCAACAAATGTTTATTGTCCCCCCCCCCCAACAGTTTTGTGCATGGCACAGCTCTTAGCTTTCTAGAATTGAAAATTGAAAATATTGCTCCAGATCTCTAATGCTACAAGGCAACCCTGGCAGGGCCACCCACTATGCCATCGTCCAGCTGCTGTTCCTGGGCAGACTATTTTTAACTGTATATGCCTCAGTGTGAGCTCTGAAACAGCTGGAGAAAGTGGACGCTGCATTTTCTTCAGTTCTCGTCTCCATGCTGCTGTGATGCTCTCTGGCCTCTTCAAATGCAGCAATCCTTCATCTGTACCTGTTCAACAGAAGAAGAGGAGATTGGATTTATACCCCACCCTTCACTACCCAAAGGAGTCTCAGAGCGGCTTACAAACTCCTTTCCCTTCCCCTCCCCACAACAGACACCCTGTGAGGTAGGTGGGGCTGAGAGAACTCTTGACAGAAACTTCTCTTTTTCAAGAACAGCTCTTATCAGAACTACGGCTTGCCCAAGGTCATCCAGCCAGGTGCAAGTGGAGGAGTGGGGAATCAAACCCAGTTCTCCCAGATTAGAGTCCATGCACTGAACCACTACACCAAACTACACCGCTACACCAAACTCAGCTGTTCCACTTGATCCAGGTTTGCTTTTGCTGTGTTCACCACTTGGTTTCTGGGTACCAAATACTGTGGACTTTCTCCGAGTATGGTTGGATAGTGCCAACAGTAATCTTCGCCATAATCAAGTCAAGTTTATTAATACGGTCAAGCGACCAGCCATAATAAAATACAGCCATATACAATTAAATCAAGTATCAATGTGGGGTGGCAAAGGATTTTTCCAGTAAGCAGCAACAGTATTTCTTGCTGTGGAAGGTAAATGGAAATCAACTCATTATGTTTTTTGTTACTTACAAGGGTTTTTTGATATTCTAATAAGAAGACCTCAGGTAGAAAATTTAATTTTACACCCGTAATTTGAAAAAAATATATTGATGAACCTGTTTCCAAAAGGACACAATGATTGGGCAAGACCACCATATGTGGAAAAAGTTACCCAACTGACCACACTTCCTGGTACAACTATATGAAGCCGAGTCGGTGGTAAATACCAACGAATCATAATTTTTATCATTTGAAATTTTACATTAAAAATTGGAGACCTAAAGGAGTGGGATTTCCGATTTCCCCCCAATCTTCTGGCTTAAGTATTTCCTTGCTTTAGGAAATGCTGACCCAAAATTATCTGATCTGGAGTTATGCCATTGTTTCTGATCTGAATATTTTATAGTATAGTTTAGCTTAATGTAATTTCAATTTTCGGACTCTCAAAAAAGTTGCCTACCTTTTGGAGCCAGGGTGGCTAATCAAAAGTAATAATTGCAAGCTGAAATGTAAATAACTTTGCTAGGGAGACATGGCACACCCTCTTTCATCCCCTAGACTTCTCCTTCCTACCTTCTCTCTTCCTTAAATTGTTAGTAGTCTTAGGAGCAACCATTGTTTTGCAATCAGAATTCATGGCCTCAGTGTGTTTTTTCTTTCCTCCTGCCTTTTTGAATGTTTTTTTTACAAAGGCATTGGTCTTTGAAGCAGTTATTTGCTCAGTAAACTGGGATCTCCATTCTGGCCTGTTGCCTTGTTGCTTTCCCAGTGCCGTCCATGATGACAATTCCAGAGGGGTGGCTGAGTCCGCCTGTTGCAGCAAGCAAAAGTAAGCAGGAGTCTTATGTAACCTTAAAGACAAACAGTATCCTTCATTCCAGCACAAGCTTTTGTGAACATTTCAAGTGCAGTGAGTGGATCTTCATGCTGCATTTATGTAGGAAACATTTAAAACAAAAGCATGGCTCCAAGATGGAGGAGGATAAATAGCAAGTAATTATTTAAAACATTCAAATCTAAACAAGACCAGTGCAGGCTGTTCAGTTGTTCTGCTAAGCTAGTCCATAGCTGTAGTGGATGGGATGTTCAGTTGGGCTAAAAGAGCTAACTGAGATGAATCCCAAAACCTCAGGCCTTCTACCGATACATGCTCAAACACTACAGATCTTCCACAGCCCATCTTAAGAGCAACTTTACGCCGCTAGGTTTCTGCTGTTCTTTGTTAAATATTCATCTCCTGACTGTTCCCCTGGTGTAGAGGAATTCTGTGACTACAATTATTGTGATTGCTGACCTGGCTTTCTTCTCATCTTATCTTATGCATCGAGGTCATGGCAGACTGACTTCTAGGATTCCTGCGATGCGTTTTTAAAGGCATTATAAGACACTTTTTAAAAAGTCAGGTAATATCTGCAAAGGGCTCTCCCCCCACCCCATCCCAACACCTTGCTCAGTAGGTAGCCATTCCATAATTATTTTCAATGACCTCGGGATTTACAGTTCTTAATAGTCACTGCAAATTGGACTCTTGGCTCATAGTAGGTAAACATTATCTAGTGTGAGTGGGATAATTAAGCCTCTGGGACACATTACTGCAGATCACAGGCAGAAAGCTTAGACTGAGCTGAACAGAAATTCATAGGAGGCTAGGAAATAGCAAGGCCTGTTGCTAAAGCCAAAATCAGGGAGTCAGCCCTTAAAACTCTAGACCAGGTTTTCTCCTCCTCCTCTTCTTTTTTTTAAAAAAAATAGTATGAAGAGCATTATGGAGAATTAGTGTGAGCATTAGTGTGAGAGGCATCATGGAGAATGTTGGCGCACACATGTAGTGGTGATGCTGGCTGTGTCTTGAGTTTAATTAACTGATTTTATTAATTTATTACTTATATATTGCATTTTGTATCCTGCCCTTCCTGCAAGCAGGCTCAGGACGGGTAACATCAAAATTGCATCAGCATTACACTCAGTTGGCAAATATTAAAACATTCAATTTTAAACAAATTTTGATTAAAATGAAGTTAACGAGAAATGGCAACATAGAACCTGCACAGTTGACAAAAAAGTGGACGCCACTGTGTTTGCGTCCAGAGAAGCAGAAGCGCAGCCGTCGGCCTGCCTCTGACATGAGCACGTTCAGCTGAATGTCTCCCATGCTCTGGGTGAGATAAACACACTGATGTCAGTGGGCGGAGCCAGTGGTCTGTGTCTGATTTCCTTGGGGCAGTGTTGTCTGGCTTTGAATGACAATAGCATATAGAGATATTGACTGATGATAGAATGGAAGAGGGAGGCACGGCTTAGTGGTAGAGCGTCTGCTTTACCTGGAGAAGGTCTTGGGTTCCGTCCCGGTCATCTCCAGTTCAAGAAGAATACAAGAACTCGTGGGCACTCCATGAAATTGCTGAGCAGTCGGGTTAGAACAGATAAAAGGAAGTACTTCTTCACCCAAAGAGTGATTAACACTTGGAATTCACTGCCACAGGAAGTGGTGGCGGCTACAAGCATGGACGACTTCAAAAGGGAATTAGATAAGCATATGGAGCAGAGGTCCATCAGTGGCTATTAGCCACAAGGTATAGATAGGGACTCTGGGGCAAGTGATGCTCTGTCATCTTGGTGCTTGGGGGGGTCAACAGTGGGAGGGCTTCTAATGTCCTGGCCCCACTGGTGGACCTCCTGATGGCATTGGTATTTCTGGCCACTGTGTGATACAGAGTGTTGGACTGGATGGGCCTTTGGCCTGATCCAACATTGGCGTCTCTTATGTTTTTATGTTCTCTTAAGAAGAGAAGAGTTGGTTATTATACCCTGCTTTTGCTTACCCTAAGGAGTCTCAAAGCAGCTCACAATCGCCTTCCCTCCCTCTCCCCACAGTAGTCACCTTGTGAGATAGATGGCGCTGAGTGAGTTCTGAGAGAACTATGACTGGCCCGAGGTCACCCACCAGGCTTCATGTGGAAGAGTTGAGGAAACAAACCCAGTTCTACAGATTGGAGTCCGCCATTCTTAACCTACGACACCACACTGGCTCTGAAGGACCTGAGGTCCTTCCGCAAGTCACAGTAGGCAGTACAGAACCTGATAGACCAAGTGTCTGCCTCAGGATCAGATGGCTTCAAGTGTTCAAGTTCCCATATACGCAATAAAATGAGCACTTTCCAAGCTGGTGGTCTGAGTCAATATACTTCTGCACAGCATCATTAATTCCAGTAGAAATGAGGATGTATGAGATCCCGTGGGTGTGAAGCAGGTTTTTCTTTTGGTTAGTCTTGAAAAACATCTTAAGACAAATGAGCTGGCTGCATCTCTTTTGCTATTTCCTGTGTTTGTTCTCCCTTCTTCTCGTCCCCCTCCCCCTTCAACTGTCTTCTTGGCTACAGACCAGATGGATCCTGCTGAGTGGAAAAGCTCAGAATTTTTTCATCGTTGAAGTCTGCCTAGGCTTAACCATGTCAAAGGCCGTATGGTTGTAATTTCCAGAGGAAGCTACAGTGAAAATAAACAGGAGTTGTGTGGCACCTGCAAGACTACCAAAGTTTTTCTTCTACCGTAAGCTGTTGTGGCCTAGAGCCTGCTTTGTTAGTTCGGTACAGGAGTGGATCCCTTGATGACAGAGCAAGTCTCCTTTTCTGTTGCCAGGGCATAGAGGCAAGGATTCAGTAGCAGCTGCCCCTGGTACGGACTTATTTCTCTGCTGCATGGCCTAATGGTGGCTGCCAGTGAGCCAAATAAAACACACAGATATGGTATTTTGCTTTTATGGTGTCGAGGATTCATCACCTGAGCAGGCACTGGGCAGATGTGCAAAAGATGTGGCTCTGCTGAGGGCAGAAAGGTGGGAGTATACATTGTGCGAGTAAATATTGCTGAGAGTTTGTTTTCTAAGTGAGATGCTGGGCTTGTGTAGTGCTTGTCTCCAGATGTTTCATTTTAAAGAACTAAAGGCTTGAAGTCTTGGGAAGGGTAGGAAGAGAAACTGCATGGAGGGCCGTCTCCACAAAGTCTTATGTGCTTCCATTCTTCAGGAGGGGGATACAAAGCAAAAGTAATCCAGCCATGTGTGTTTTCTCCCTCCTGTCCCTCTTGCTCCCCTGCAGAAGGAAAGGAACGGGGAGAGAACTGCCTCAGCCAGTTCCATTCTTTGCCTGGCTCGGTTGAATGCAGTGAGGTGGGTGAGGAACTTTGTGCGAGAGGGACAAAGAAAAGGCAAGTCTCTCCAGTTGACACATGGTGTTAGAACAAGCCCTTGGTTAAGGCTGGCTTCCCTTCTGGAGGCAGCACACGGAACTGTTATCCTCACATCCCAGATGGAGTGGGGTTTGTGCGCGCGCACAGATTACAGGCACTCTGTTTTGGATTTGGCCATGCAGTACTTGGCTGTTGCTCCACCCACCACATTCAGAGTGCCATCTTGGCTTGTTTCCCTTTTTTTTGCAAGGTGTAGAATTTAATCCTTCATGCAGAAGGTTACCTTGCTGAGGTGTTTGAAGACAATTCTTGTTGACCCCAGATGCCTGAATACTTGCAAGCCTGCATGCTCGAAGTAAAATTGTGGAAAGGGATTCTAGATTAGAGAAGAGGACGAGGGGATGTACGCAGCATAAAAGTACTTCTTATAGACTGTTTGGTTCCTGAAACTATAATAGATGCTGCCAACGTGTCTTCATCTTTTCTTTTTTTACCTTATGTTTTTGCATATTCAGAGCAAGGTTGAGGATCCCATAGTTTGCAATAAACTCTAAGTATTTTATTTATTTATTTATTTATTTTTTAGCTTTATGAATCGCCCAATCCCTGATTACTCAGGGCTCTAGGTGATGAACAACAGAGTAATGAGCAACATAATGTAGGTCTATGAGCTGAGCCATACTCCCCTGTAAAACCCTAAAAAGAGATTCACTGCAATGGTTACAGTCTTGGTCCTTGGAAATGTCTGTTCCATACTCCACTAAAGTGGTATATAGGGAAAATAGTGGAAGAGCAGAGTTTCATCTCTCAATCCTGGAATGAATGGGACTGACAGTGAACATGGGGAAGACATGCACGTGGCCAACCCCTTCACTTGCCAGGAAGTGAGAATTAAATTCTGTAGATTTCTCAGAAAGCTTAAGTAATAAAGGAAAATGAATTAGCAGAAGTGAATTGCATAAAATTGCACATGATGGCCACTGTCTGTCTTGACAGGATTTGGCAGGTTATAGCATCCTATGCTAAGTAAAATGTGATGAGGGCAGATCCTTTAAGTCATATGTAAACTGATTAAAGTAATCCAATTTGCTTTTTGTGAGTCGATGCATAGATGGCAGAGCTTTGTGAAAAGCTGTGCATGGTATAACCAAGCACTTTTTTGGCATTTCTTTTCAGTAGAAACAAATCTACCACATTGTTACTGGGATTGTATGCACGTTAAAACATTTTATTTTTCTGGGTGGAACATAAGTTGTAAGAGTTAAATTTTAAGACAACTTTAAAATTAATATGCCTACAGTAACACTCTTAATGAATAATATCAACGAAAAACATTATATACCTCTGTACCCAACCCAAGGTTCCCCTTCCAGAAATCTAAATCAGGTTGCATAAAGTTACATCCTCCAATCCCACACATTGCTGTAAGCAGGACTGACTCCATGCTTCCCTTGAAGGAGTAATTGGAACATGATTCCTTTGTGCCTTTTAAAGCCCATTGGTAGGGCAGGGACAAAAAACAGTGAAAAAGCTATGCTTCCTCTTGTAGCTCTTCCCTCAGGATATAGGAGACAATCCCAGAGGCTCTTGAGCCACCCCAGGGGCCTCTGGATCGATCGCCCTGTGGCTTCCTCAGGCTTCTCTACCTCAAGAAGCTCTTCCTCTCTACTGTTAACTGTGACGGTATTGACAGGGCTTAAAAATGCAGGTCCCATTATAGCCCAGAGGATGGCTGTTCTTGTTCTCTCTTCTGAACAGTCAGTAGTTTTAGACAGGGGTCATTTCGTAGAAAAAGAGGTGCAGGAGCTCATTGGCATAACTCATTAGCATAACTTATTTGCATATGCCACACCCCCTGACATCACCGGAAGTGTGTCAGAAGGCAATACCCATCACTCAGGCTACACTGGACTGTTTTGGATTGCTAGCTATTGGGGGGGGGGACGTGCAGATCTGTCCTGGCAGAGGAGGGAGAGCTTGTACCTGAATAAAACTTGGTCTTAAAGGTGCCACTGGACTGTTTTGGACTGGGGGGCTGGAGGGGGGGGGCTCTGCAACTTACCTGGCTGCTTATTGCTCTGACTGAGGGCTGCTGGGAGCAGGGGGTGGGGCTTGTTGCTCTTTACTGCCGGAGCCCCGCTCCTGTGCGCTCCTGTAGGAAATGACCCCTGGTTTTAGACAAGAAGAGAGAAGAAGCCACATGTACAGTTGTCATTGCAAAGTCCTGGGTATAGCACTATGGACTCTGCACATTTAGCAATATCCCCCACAGCAGTGAGGAATTTCCTGATCAGCTGGCAGCTCCATCTCTTTGCCACAAACAGCCAGATATGTGTTAAGTCTGGAGTAAAATCTTGAAACCCCAGCCAAATAACACTTCCGGTCTGTAGTTTTTTTGGGGGGGGTTTGCCATCAAGTTGCTGACTTGCGTCAACCGGTAGGGTTTTCAAGACAAGAGATGTTCAGAGGTAGTTTGTCATTGCCTGTCCCTGTGTAGCAACCCTGCTATTCCTTGGTGGTCTTCCATCCAAGTACTGGCCAGGGCTAACCCTGCCTAGCTTCTGAGATCTGGGCTACTAGATAACAGAAACTCCCTTAACATGCTGAGAGGTGTACTGATGCCTGTGAGAAATGTGCAAAGCATAGATCATATGGTTCTTGAAGCCTAGCCTCAACTTTCATCTTAAGTGAATCTTTAGGAGAGTTTTGTCTGCAATGCAAGCCAGATCTTTTTGGAAGTAAGGAACTTACTGGCAGCAATCTGGCTAATGTCTGTGTAAGACCTGCTGATTTCAATTAGGAAGGCACAGGCATAATTGGATGTAGGTTTACAGATGTATTTTAGTGTTGTACAGTGGGCAGCAGTTCAAGTTACAGATGATGATGATGTTGTGATTCTAACTATTTTGAAAATATGGAGTTTTAAATCGTTAGAGAACAGCAAATTTCAACAGTGTTTCAGTGCGGCTGTCTGACCTTACTGTTGGCTGAGGATAAGTTGCTATTTATTAATTTTTGTAAAGACTCTACCTTTCTCTTGTGGCTCAAGGCAGTTTACCGTTCCGAATTTGAGAACATTCAAAGTACAATAAAACCCCAATTAACCTGCCCTCCCAAGAAAATACCTGCAGCTTACATCCTGTTAAAAGCCCTAGGAAGTAAAACTGCCTTGCAGCATATTCTAATGACTCTGAAAGTACCACACACAGTTTCAAGTAACTTGTTCAATTCAGTGCTATATTGTGATGCAAGCCATAAGCTACAATGGATTTAAAAAGGGGTTAGGTAGGTTTAGCAAACTGAGCAAACTCTGGAGGACGGAGGAAGACAGGAGGGCCTGGCGTGGTATGGTCCGTGGGGTTGCAAAGAGTTGGACTCGGCTGTGTGACTGAACAACAACAAGGTTTAGCAGACTGAATAGTCCAGACTAGCCTTGTACTCGTAAGAGCTCATGAGCTAAGCAGGGTTGTCTGTGGTTAATACATAGATGGGACTGGGTTGCTATGCAGAGGAAGGCATTGGCAAACCACCCTTGTACATCTGTTGTCTTGAAAACCTCAATGAGGAGTCACCATAAGTCTGTTGTGACTTGATGGCATTCAGTTATTATTGCTGGGTGGGTATATGGACAATAGCTATATCATTTGCCTATAGGCTATAATAGCTGAATGAAGCCACCTAGGTAATAATAGAGAATGCCTTTGCTTGTCAGAAGCTAGAAAGTTGCCAGCAGGTGAGGCTGGTTGCGTGACGTGTTATGAGCTTTCTTGATGTGTCTCATTGGCCACTGTTAGAAACAGGATACTGGATGACTTGAACTGTTGGTCTGATCCAGCATGGCTATTCTGATTTTCTGTTTGTCTTCCTTGTGATAGGCATCCCTATCAGCATCTTGTAGTACCTAAGGCTCAAGCACATACACCTCATAAATGTATGAAGGTCCTTTATAGGGGGTTATCTGGCTCAGTACAGCTCTCTGTGATTGACGTTGGGTCTCTGCAGTCTCTGGAAGAGGTTTTCCTATCCCTCTTATCAAGCTGAAACATTTTTTTTTTAATTGGAAGTGCTGAGAACTGAAGCTGGGATGATTGTCATTCATAGCACAGGTTCTGTTGCTTAATTCCCACAAGTACATGTGAAGGGTCCATCCAATGTAATCTTGGGAGACAGAATTGTTTTTAATGGGTGATTAGCATATTCTGAAGCCTGATTTCAAAACCAGGCATGTGTAAAAAAAAACCCCACATGCACAAACTGTGTGTCTTACCTGACCTTGTGTCTTAAACCAGATTACTGGCTCTTGCAGGTGCAACTCTGGAATGGTGCCCACATGGGCCAGGGAGCACTAGCATGCTAATTCTGAATGGACAGGCAAGGTGATACAGTTTACATGTGATACTGGGTGCCTAGGTGTCTTAAGTTTATTTTTAAGTGCATGACCAGCACCTAGTTAAATATGGTCTGAGAAAGTGTAAATACCATTGATGTTACCTGACTGAATTGGCTTTATGGGTTGGGAAGAAAATAATTCATGGGGAAATATTCAGGAATTAAATTCTTATTCTTTTGATGTCAGAAAGTCTTTTTGTTGAACTAAGTCTGAAATCTATTAGTCTCCTGTCTTAAGTTTAAGAACATAAGATAAGAGAAGCCGTGTTGGATCAGGCCAATGGGTCATCCAGTCCAACACTCCATGTCACATGGTGGCCAAAACCCAGGTACCATCAGGAGGTCCACCAGCGGGGCTGGACTCCAGAAGTCCTCCCACTGTTGCCCCCCAACCACCAAGAATACAGAGCATCACTGCCCCAGACATAATGTTCCATTAATACCTTGTGGCTGATAGCCACTGATGGACCTCTGCTCTATATGTTTGTCTAATCCCCTCTTGAAGCTCTTTTTGCTTGAAGCTGTCACCACTTCTGCAGCAGTGAATTCCACATGTTAATTACTCTTTGGGTGAAGAAGTACTTCATTTTATCTATTCGAAACCCACTGCTCATTAATTTCATTGAGTGCCCACGAGTTCCTGTATTGTGAGAGAGAAAAGTACTTCTTTCTCCACCTTCTCTATCCCATACATAATTTTGTAAACCCCTGTCATGTCACCCCTCAATCGTCGTTTCTCTAAGCTAAAGAGCCCTAACCTCTTTAACCTTTCTTCATAGGGAAAGTGTTCCATCCCCTTAATCATTTTAGTTGCCCTTTTCTGCACTTTTTCCAATGCTATAGTATCTTTCTTGAGGTGCGGTGATCAGAACTGTACACAGTATTCCAAATGAGGCTGCACCATTGATTTATACAGGGGATTTATGATACTGGCTGATTTGTTTTCAATCACCTTCCTAATAATCCTCAGCACAGCATTTGCCTTTTTTTTTGGTATTTTTGCGTGTGTGTGTGTGTGTGTGTGCCTGGACGTCATGGCAACCTCTGGCGACTCCTACTGGTCCATGGAGGCTGTTCAGAGAAGTGGCTTGATTGCCTGCCTCTGTCTCCTGACCCTGGTATTCTTTGGAGGTCTCCCATCCAAATACTTGCCAGGGTTGGCCCTGCTTAGTTTCCAAGCATTTGCCATTTTTATTGCTGTCACACACTGAGTCAACATTTTCAATGAATTATCTGCCACAACTCCAAGATCTCTCTTCTGATTAGTCTCCGTTGGTTTGGACTCCATCGACATGTATTTATAGTTAGGATTTTTGGCTCCAGTTTGCCTTACTTTGCATTTGCCCACATTGAACCTCATTTGCCACATTGACACCCACTCACCCAGCCTCGACAGAGCCCTCTGGAGTGCTTCACAATCCTCCCTGATTCTCACCACTCTGATCAACTTAGTGTCATCTGCAAATTTAGCCACTTCACTGCTTACTCCCAACTCTAATCATTAATGAACAGTTTCCCTCGAAACTCCTTCCACAAATCTCCAGATTTACACCCTTTGTAATACAACCACAACTGAGTTAGCACTCTGGAAGAAACAACAGATGACATGTCTGGTAGACCTGACTGATAGGACATAATTTTTGTCTAAGAATGCAATGGAGCGAAAATTACAAAAACAGATAAATTGGTTTACTTACTTGCAACTTCAAACCCTTTGCTCTAAACTGGATGTCACCCGGATCGTATATCAACCCTTGACAGAACCAGCACCTTGAACCGTATCTGGTATGCTATAGGCAGCTAGTACAGTGTCTTTAGGGTGGGCTGGATGTGTTCCCACACAGGAAGACACAACAACAGCCTTGCCGCTGCATTCTGCACCAGCTGCAGCTTCCGGATTTGGGTCAAGGGCAGCCCCATTTAAAGAGCATTGCAGTAATCTAATCTCAAGGTGACCATTGTGTGGTTCACTGTAGCCAGGTCATTGCGTTCAGTGAAGGGAACCAACTGCTTAATCAGCCATAGATGGTAAAAGGCAGATTTCGCAGTGGCTGCTACCTGGGCCTCCATCATTAAGGAGGTGTCCAGGAGCACTCCCAAACTCCTAACCTCTGGTGCTGGCACCAACGGCGCTCCATCGAAGGTCGGGAGAGAAATCCCTAACCTTGGACCACTCCAACTCAGGCACAGGGCCTCCGTCTTCGTCGGATTCAATTTCAGTTGGCTCAGTCTAAGCCAGCCAGCCACAGCTTTCAACGCCAGGTCCAGATCTCCCAGACTAGAGTCTGACTGGCTGTCCAGCAACAGATAGAGCTGGGTGTCATCCGCATATTGGTGACAGCCCAGTCCATGTCTCCGGGCAGTCTGGGCAAGGGGGCTCATATAGATGTTGAACAGCATTGAGGAAAGCACTGCCCCTTGGGTCACTCCACAGATTAGTGGGTGCCTTCTGGATAGCTGTTCCCCAGCAGATAGTCATACATGTTATGCTCAGTGTAATACACTGGATAGCCCACAACTCCCTGCTAGCATTCTACCTTCAGAATTGTTTTTTTGTTTTTGTTTTTGAATCCCCCTTTTATAAATTTCCTGTTTATGTGGATTTGTTTGTGGAAAGTCTGTTTACCCTATTTGGGACATGGAGAGACTAGTGCCCGAAGGACTGTCAGAACAGAATTCAACCAGAACACTGGACAGATATCTGGTCATCGTCAAATTTGACCTCTAGGATCTTCAATATTAAACTCAACTCTTTCAAAACACTAAACCGATGCTATCTCACACCTGCACGTTTAAACAAGATCAACCCACAATTTAACAAAAACTGCTGGAAAGGCTGTGGCCAAATAGGTGACTTTCTACATTGCTGGTGGGCCTGCCCATACATTCAAGCATTCTGGACTCAAATTCTGGCACAGATTAATATCATTATAGGATTCGACTTACCTGTCCTGCCTGAGACGGTCCTGTTAGATGTACCCCCAGATACCTGTGAAAGGAAAACACAAAAGATATTAATTTCGACACTACTAGCAATAGCTAGAATAACCATTGCACAGAAGTGGAAGGGAAAGGCCATTCCAAGCATACCTGACTGGCAAAATAAACTATGGGAACACTTTATCTATGGAAAAATGACTTATCATCAAACACAAGACAATGCTAAAAAATTTCAGGTAGTTTGGTTCCCAGTAATCCAATACCTTGCAGAAGGTGAAATCATCCCAAAGAACGAACACCTTACAAACCTACTGTATTTTTGAAATCAGTGATATTCTTGTGCTAAAGACATTGTTCAAGGTACAATTCGGCCATGCATTATGTTGTTTCCACAGTTGTTATGTAAATACCTCTCGCACTATATTGTTTTGACTTTAATCACCCTGTTATACATTGTTATTGTGTATGTTAAAATAATAAAAATTTGAATTTAAAAAAAAGAGAGAGAGACTAGTGCCCTGGCTTCCTTAACCTGCTGCTGAACTCACATGTCAGCTAAACTTGCCTGTTTATTCCTTTGTTCCAGACACCTTGTCACTGGAGCTGAGAGACTTTGTCACTGGAGTGGGCCTGCTACCTTGCAGTTTCAAACATATATTCTTAGCTAGGCAGCTAAAGAAAAAATAGTCCGTTCTACTTAAATCTTACTTCTTCTACATTAACTTCATGGTCTTAATCCTAACATTCTGTCCTATACTGTGTTTTCCTTTCTTCGCCCTCTCTTAATATTGTAGTCCTCATTCAAAATGAACCCATCTGTGACCAGACCCTTTCTCTTTGTTCTCCCAAGCCCTTTTTTGAGCTTTTTACCATGTTGCTTCCCGTGTCTATACCAAACTGGAATGGAGTTTTCCCTGTTCTGTTTTGGTTTTACCATCTCTTTAAAAACCTGCTTCCCAAAGCAATTGCTGCTGCTTTATGGATACCAGGTGACAGTAAGATCTTTCTTTTACTGACTTCTTTGAACACTGTCTGGTTCAGTTGTGGGGGTGTTAAAAAGTAGTACTCAACCCCCTTCTGACATTGCCTGCATTTTGTACACCGGGGTCCCCAACATGATGCCTGAGGGTGCTGTGGCACCCACCAGCACTTTTCCTGGTGCTGCCACCACAGTGTTGATTTTATTCTTATTCTCCCATTTTCATACACACACAGAGAGAGAGACAAACACACCGCTTTTCTCCCCTGCACTTAGACTTCCTGTGTGTGTGTGTGTGTGTATGTGTGTGGAGCTCCGCCTCCCATGGCAGTCATTTTGTGGTTGGCTCTGCCTCCTGCTGCAGCTATTCTGGGGCTGTGCCCACCACGCTATTGACAGAATTCCAAAGGTTCCCACAGACTCAAGAAGTTTCTGGGACCTGTGTTGGCCCTCAAATGCATTTGGTGTAGTGGTTAAGTTTGGTGTAGTGGTTAAGTGTGTGGACTCCAATCTGGGAGAACCGGGTTTGATTCCCCACTCCTCCACTTGCACCTGCTGATGTGACCTTGGGTCAGTCACAAGCTCTGGCACAGCTGTCTTTGAAAAAGAGCAGTTTCTGCCAGAGCTCTCTCAGCCCCATCCACCTCACAGGGTGTCTGTTGTGGGGAGGGGAAGGGAAAGGAGTTTGTAAGCCGCTCTGAGACTCCTTTGGATAGTGAAGGGTGGAGTATAAATCCAATCTCTTCTCTTCTTCTTGGTTCTTAATGTGTCTCCAGGTGATCGGTTACTTGGGTGCTCAGGCAACACAGGGCCTAGTCCGTTTAGGCTACACTGCTGGTCTTTATTTTGCCTCAGGCAAAAATAGTAACACTTCAATTAAAAGCCAAATAGAAGAACTAAACATGGAAGTGACATTATTTGGACCAACTGCTGCTCTAAAATGTGTGAATGCTGTTTGAGTCACACAGTGTTCTTCTTTCTGAAGCTTACGAATAAAGATGGTTGAAGGCATATCTGAGGAGATCTCTTTGTACCAAAATGTAGGAAGCTAGTTTCTACAGACATTTAATTAGATTGTAAGCAGGACATGCTTGTACGGTTTCAGGTTACACAAAGGTGCCACTAGGGACTGAGTTGTAAATGAGAAGTATACATTCCCCCTGGAGATATAACTACTGCATCTATATAGAGATATCGGTGTCTCCATTTAGATGTGGTATTCAGGCTTCACAGGGGCCTTGGAAGGCTGAAAATGGGATGGGGAGGAGAGAGCACTCCATCCAAACTGCTATAGCTGTGTTGCAAAACTGTGACAATTTTGAGAGCGTGATAGGTTCAGAGTCTATAGAACTCTTTCACTTCAGTTATCTTGCTGGTTGGCATTTTTCCAGCCAGCACAAATACTGTTTTTATTGAAGTAGCATTATAGATTAAGGTTAGTATAAATATCTTGTGGGAAAGCCTGGTGTAGGGTGTCAGGAACAGCTGTGGAAATAGATGGTTTGTAGCAGTTGCACAGTGCCACAGCCCTATAATCATGTCTTCCTGGCTGCTTCTGCTTTCCCTGTGAACAGAAGAATCTTTCCTTGTCTGCTTTCCTCTCTGCTCTATTGACCAAAATAAGCCAGTGTTTAATAGTAGACAGAAGATCTGGAGATGAGCAAGTTAATGATGCACGGTTGAAGGCGCAAGCTTGCATGAACTGGAGTCCGGAAATACAAAGCTTGGTTGAGGGCCAACCGAGAACTGCATTTCCTGATAAGCTTGCTTCACTTCTCAGATTTAAGATTGCATAGACCTGTGTGTGTGGTTTTTTCTTTCCCTTTTAAGCAGCTGAAAAACAAGTCTTCCTGCTTGTGCATTTCAATTTGTCAATAGTAATATTTCCTGCTTTGACAGAAGCACTTTGGTAGCTATGAAGTGGTGCTCTAAAAGGAATTGATGTACTTCCTTCGTTACTTTCAGAGCAGTAATGTGTCTGAATTGTTTACTTGTTTCTGTACTAATAATCCCGAAAAGGCAAAAAGATTGCTCTTACAGTGTGTGTCAGTCAGCTGTGTGCCAAGATTGTGGTCCTGGAGGACTGAGTGTATATGTAACAATTCCATTGGCTGGGCGACTGAGTTTGTGCTTGCTTGAAGAATCATTCCGTCTTTGCCTTTCAGAGCGAACAGAGTGCAGCATTATGCCTGCATTGTTGCTTATCTGTCTAGTATGTTTTTACTAAAACTCTGAATGGCTTATGTGCCTCTTTCATCCTTGCAATGACCCTGTGAGGTGGATTTGGATGTGAGAGTGTGGCTAGTGGAAGGTTAGCCAGCACATTTCTATGGCAATGTGGGGATTTTAATTAGGATGTTGCAGGTCCTACTCCCAACACTCTAACCACCACACCATTCTCCCTCTCACCAGGGTTTGCAAATCAGCATCAAACCTTGGTTAGCTTCAAACCGTGGTTCAAAACAGGCTTGTGTTAGTTAAAGCTGACTATGGCTAGTATGATTATCAATGCAGCACACATGACCCTGTGGCACATTTTATCTAACTGTTAGATTAGAACATTGCATACACATCAGGTTCAAGTATGGCTTCAGTCCATCTCTTCCTCCTCCAACAATGCCAAAATTCCAGGAGCTCAGAGGCTTTCAAATCTTGCCAAGTTAGCCATGGCCCTTATATGAATTACAGAGTGCAGAGTTTCTTCCTGGATGTTGGCTTGAGGACAACCATGCAGATGCTGCTTTTTCTGTAGGATGTTTGGGTGGAAGAGTTTAATTTATCTACCTTCCCAACTTCTCTAAGGAGAGTTTATAAGAGTCAGGAGCCATGGCTCATTGGTAGAGCATCTTGTTTTGTACGCAGAAGGTCCCAGCTTCATATGTTCATAGTTCTCATAATTAAGTTTTTTCTCTGTTCTGGCTTAATTACTCTCTGTCCTTCCCATTGCAATAACCAGTATACATAGTTGTAAGGGTTTGGTTTTTTGGGGGCTACTTGTACAGGAGAGAACACCCCCACATTGTGGGGAAAGTCATGAAATACACTCTAGGAGTATTGGGATTGTTTATCTGGCAAGAGAAAAGATACGGGACCGTTACAGAAGTGTTATTTCAGTGAATTATAATTTATTTATTGAACTAGTGGCAGAGTTTCTTAAATAAGACCATATGCTTCCAGCTTTTTAGCCTGTCTTCTCTTTGGGTGATAGAAATTTCCAGTTCCACCGTATCGGATTGTGTAACCAAGTAATAAGGTCTTTCTGGGTGATCTAAATGTTTAAAGAGTGTGCTTTTCCTCCATCTCTCTGAACTTAAGAAATAACAAATCTTTCCTCCTCTCTGTCCCCCTTCCTCCTTTAGGCTCCAGACAAAAGGAAAGCATTAGAAGAGACCAAAGCATACACCACTCAATCTTTAGCCAGTGTTGCTTATCAGATCAATGCACTGGCAAACAATGTGCTCCAACTACTGGACATCCAAGCGTCACAGCTCCGGAGAATGGAGTCCTCAATCAATCACATTTCCCAGGTAATCTTTCTTCAGAGAATCAAGATGTTACGGAGTCACTGTTCTTTGATAAGCCACAGAGATAAGAGAAGTTGACATCAAAACCATTGCTTTAAACTGAATTTGGGGAATGGGTGTGTGTTAAAAAGATCTGTCTGAAAATTCCATTACTCTTTTACTTGCAGTTTTATATTAAGTAGTACATTGATGATATTTTTGATGGTGAGAAATGAGGTGTATTTTCAAACTACTCCCCTTAGTTAGCTAAGCATGCATTTCATAAAATGTTGAGGGCATACTGGGAACCCCGGTTCGGCATGAATCCAGACTGGTTCAGGGGGCTGGTTCGTTCCACAAACCCACCCACGAACCTCCATGGGTGGGTTTGGAAGTGAGCTTCGAAGGCATTTAAATGCCGTTGGAGCCCACTACCAGCCTGTGGCCCAACCCAAAGGCATTTAAATGTCTTCAGAGCCCACCTCTGCGTTGGGCTGGCTCAACTGAGAGTCTTGGAGCTCAGTCGAGTGGGCGGCCTGACTCAACTGAGCTCCCAGAGTGAGCTCTGAAGACTTTTATAGGCCTTATATGCCATTATATGGGCAGGCCCCACCCATAAGTGGGCTCTGAAGGCCTATAAAAGCCTTCAAAGCTGTCTCTGTAAGACCTGAAGAAGGCACCAGAAACAAGATTACATTGGTCTTCATAGTCTTACAGTTCCTTTGTATCTTTGTCACCATCAAGGCTTCTATGTTGACTCATAGCCCCGTGGGGCGTGTGTTGTATTTTTTAATGTAATTTACAATTTGTTTTGTATCACATTGACTTTATACTTAAAATATTATAATAAATTAATTATAAAATACCACAAATGATTGCAAAAATATTAATATAAAATAGAAAGAGTTTATGCTTCATATATGGTGCTGCAGTTTTGACATCTTAACCTAAATACACCATGGTCCTCTCGAGAGTGGCAAGGCAGGATGAAGGCATAATGTGTGTGCCACACCACCGCTTCTAGGTGTTGTCATTCAAATTCTGGAGCTCTTGTGACAGCCTAAGCTTACCCCCTGCTTTGCTACCATCTACGGTAATGGGGAGAGGTGAGCATCCTCGGGGGCTCACAAAGGTCTATTTGGTTCCTGAACCACATGTTGCTGCACTCTGCTTTAAACCCTTATTTTTTCTTGGAAACTCAGAGATTATTTTGATAGATAGTACTTGGTGAGGATTTGACACTCGATATGGTTTATTGTCAAAGGGGGTGGGGGGAAGCCTCTTGTGGCTCCCTTAAGGCCAACAGCTGAATTGTGGCATAAGCTTTTGTGGACCATTGCTCACTTTATTAGGTCCGTGCAGTGCTACTCTCATTTGGCATTCAGGTAAATACATACATGCATATGCACACGCACACGCTCACATGGTGTCCTTTATTTCTGTGATGCTAAAAGGCCATAATGCAGGAGGTACTGTGATGGACCGTCCCCTGTTTTTCCTCAGAAGGGGCTAGGTTATATTACTGCAATGCATTCTGTGTGGGGCTGCTGTTGGAAGACTGTCCAGAAGTAACAGTTGATACAGAATACTGCAGCCAGAATGTTGACTGGCCTGGTCCAAAGCAGGGCCTTGGAAGATGACCAGAGTGGATGGGTAGGTTAACATATGCGAGAAGGCCAATTGGAACTAGAGACCTGCAAAAATATTCAATCTCCCACTGTAGTTCCTAGCCAAGAATACCCCTCAGATTGCTCCCCTGCTGTAAGGCAGGTCAGACAGGCGAGCAGATTATGAGCTGAGCCATACAACAGAGTCCAAATAGTTCAGTCCAAATAGTTACAAGCCAGAGATTCAATACCAGAGAAGTTGTCCAGATAGCATAGTCAGGAAGGCTGAGGGTCATTTGCAGTCCATAGGTTCACAAGTCAAAGTCCAAGAGCCGGTCCAGGGTCACACAAGTGAGGCAGGTTCAAGAGTTATGGCTGCTGAGTCTAGCAAAATGACTTGTTGGTGCTCCCACACACAGGCTCCCAGAGCTGGTTTTTGTAGGCACTTCCTAACAAGACCTCATTAGCAGCCAGCTGCATTGGAGTAACTCTGCGGCTACTCCAAGCTTTCATCAGCCAGCAGCTGGCGATGAGCCATGAGATGTGCACTTCTGAGCCTCTGTCTTTGGCACTTGAAGGGTGGAGATGAGCCTGGTGGGCTAGTCTCCAACTGAGGCTCACCTGCTGCATCAGGGCTGGGTGCTGGTGACTGTGTCAGCTGCTGATTGTGAGCCTTGATGAGCCTGCAACTCTTCTTCTGCTGGCTCAGGGCTGGCTACATGAAGCTTTTCTCCTCCTGAGAAGTCCCTGCTGCTGCTTGCTACTGCTGAGCTCTGACTGATCCAGGACATCCAGCTCTGGCTGGCCCACAACATCCCCCCACAGTTATCCTTCCTTTCCAGATTCCTCCCTTTGTCAGTAAGGAAACATGGAGTGTTTCATGCTACAGGTAGCTCATCATCATGGGCAATACCTGTAAAGGTGTGCTGGATCAGCTGTAGACCTATATGGTTGAAGGAGGCTTTAGGCATGGGAAACAGAGCTCTTGAATACAGCTGGACATTGGTAGACTGCCACCAGTTTGGTAGACACTGATGGACTGCTCCAGGCCAGTCCTGGACCTCCACTGCTGGAACACGTTATGTGACATGAAAAGTACTTTCCTTGTTTTAGGGCAGCCCAGTGAGTTCCTCGTCTCTGCAAGACAACCACCTCTCCCTTTCTAATCCTGATAGAGTAAGATGAGCAGCCAGTTCATAAAGGGAAGATTAGCACAGAAAGTCTCTTGAAGTAAAGATCCAATTTGAAAAGGTTTCTTCTAAGGACACAGAGACTGGCGAATAAGTGGAAACACACAACATAGAAACAAAATTAAAATCCAGTTTCTGGATCACCTGATTTGTAAGGCTTTTGTAATCATTGTGTTTCCCTTGTGAGACTGGTCAAGAGCTCCATGGCTGAAAGCTAATGGAACTGGCAGAGATAATGCTGATGAAGGACCCGCTTTTGTGGGTTCTTGTTTCAGGAGATGCAAGGGAAGAAGAAGTACTTATTTGATTGGAGGGGGGGGCACTTAATTCAAACATTCCCTCCAAAAGGGCTCAGATTAATGAACTGTTTCCCCTGGATCCTATGGGTTCTTGTACCTACAATTTTGGGGATTGTATGCAAACTAAGAGTGGGGTGATCAAGTATCTGGAAAGGTGCACCTGAGGTGTCAGACAGCAGATGACTTTCCATTGCCCCCCCTCCAGAGCAAGACTTGATGTATTACTTTGACAGTCATCTAGGTGTCAAAATCTTAACTGCTTATGTGACTAGCCCTAGCTCCCAAAATGGAACATAGTCCAAACTCAGAGTCCGGAGTTCAGTAGCATAGTCTAGAGTCATAGTCCAAAGTCAGGTAGCAAGGTTCCAGAATCTTAAACAAGTCAGGTAATGGTAGGATTATCAGCAGAGCCACAGACAAGTTGATCCCACACTGGCTGCAGCCTTTCTGTAGCCTTATATATGGAGTTTTCCTACATGTTAGGCTTCTTTTCACGAGCTGAGGTGGTGACTTATTTGTCTCTCCTACCATTTCTTTAGCAGAGAGGAGGACATGGGCCACCAGGCGCACCCTCCTGCTGCTGGTCCATGCCTCAGCCCTAGCCCTTTGCCTCCTCTGCTCCTAGCATCCTTCAGGAGATGCTAGGTCTGGTCGTGGGGACAGGGTCCATGCTGGGACCTCTAGGCCAGAAGGCCCTGTTGGTTCAGGGGACAATGGTGGTATAGGCCTAGGGTCCCTTTGAGGAGGCATTGGAAAGTCAAGTCTCACTGGAAGCATGTGCCAAGACAGGGCTTGGGGGCAGGTGGTCCTCCTCCTCCTCTGAGGATTCCTCTTCCCATGTTAACCCAGGGCTGTCCATGACATAGGCTCACCAAGATTTGGGACTACTTGTCAAGAGTATTCAATGGTGAATCTTAAATATGAAAGCTTTACTTATAACAGCGTTCCGTGCGCCTTGGTGTTTAGTCATGCCGGCCACATGACCACGGAAACGTCTTCGGACAGCGCTGGCTCTTCGGCTTTGAAACGGAGATGAGCACCGCAACCCTAGAGTCGGATTCGACTGGCTTTCGAGCAAGGGAACCTTTACCTTTACTTATAATCTGCTTTTAGAAGGTCTTTAATTTTTTTGGTATTTTCTCTATAATGACCTTTAAACCTAAAAAGGTTAGTCTTTGGCCATTGTAATTTATTTTTTCTGGTTTTATATTGCTGGCTAATCGCTGTTACAATAAAAAAAAAAAGGTTAGTGATGTCTTATCAGAGGCATAAGCCTCATTAATTCTGAGTATAAGTGAAGAACCTGTTGCATCTTGCAGTGTTCAACTTCCCTTATTTCTCCCAGTTTCATCACTGGTGCAATACAGTACACTGTGTGGCCGTGATGCCCTCATCAAAATGTTCCTGTTTGATGAATGCCCAGGTTTCTGCGAAGCTGAGAAATAAGTTGTTGGAAATCTTTGACTCAGTACCCCAGTGTTGCAAATGCCAGTAATTGTTTTATTGACACTTCTTGACATGTCTTAACTGATTAAGACTTTAAAAAAACAGCATTTCTTAGGAAAAAAATTAAGACGAAACAGGTTTTATTTTTTTTAATAGAGAGTTAAATTGCACTGTGAACAGTTTGTTGCAAAATTAGGCATGAATGTATTATGCATACTAAACAGCTGCTTCCTTAGATCATTCTTATATATGTACAAGATCTAGCAGGTGGTTAGAAACATAGCCAGTGGTTCCCTTTTCCCCATTCCTGTGATATCAAGGGATACAGGGATCAGCCCCTTAAGTCTTGGAGCTGTTCATATTTTTGGTGTAGTGGTTTGGTGTAGTGGTTAAGTGTGCAGACTCTAATCTGGAAGAACCGGGTTTGATTCCCCACTCCTCCACTTGCACCTGGCTGGATGACCTTGGGCAAGCCGTAGTTCTGATAAGAGCTATTCTTGAAAAAGAGCAGTTTCTGTCAAGAGCTCTCTCAACCCCACCTACCTCACAGGGTGTCTGTTGTGGGGAGGGGGAGGGAAAGGAGTTTGTAAGCCACTCTGAGACACCTTTGGGTAGTGAAGGGCGGGGCATAAATCCAATCTCTTCTCTTCTTTATACAAGTGCTACTACAAGTGCATTCTTAAAACTGGTGGGATGTCGATGGGTTTTTCTGTAAGTTCTTAAGCATATTGTTTAATATTTCACTGATCTGTTATTAATATTGTGTCATAGTCTGCAATCTCGGCTGGGACAAAAGGTGCAACTCCTTGTTCCATTTAGCTCTTGGCTTGAGCTGAAGGCCCTCTATGCAGCAGGCAATTGAGTCACCGTTTGCTGAAAGATTGTGAACAATTCGTGCTTTGTGAACCTTTTCAAGAATCTTTAGCAAGGCCACGTACCTCTTTTGGAATGCTGGTGATTGTGTAAATTAATCCTAATTCTGTAAACTACTTCAAGCTTATTTATGAAAGCAACTTTTCAAAAAAGAACCACACCATAGCTAAAACGATTCAAGTTAATCAGACATAGTTCTTCATTACATTTGAGTATTTTAAAAATATGTCTGTCCTAACTGTTGTTTAGTAATCTTTGGTGTGTGTGGTGATTTGGATTGGATCTGGTTGTTCAAGGTGGGAATCAGAGACATTTCTGTGTAAGATCCCCTGATGAAGCATATAGTGATACGCATAGATGTAGAAGGTCTAATAACACTGCTGAACCTGCACCTTGTTCCTCTTTTCTCCTACCTGGTGATTTAGAGTAGCCACTTTTTTGTCTGTATGAATAGGAAACGTAATATCATCAGTTGTACAAAAGCACGTTTGGTCATCTCTGTGCTCTTGGGGCGTGCGCAGTGCCGGATTTACGCATAAACTAAATAAGCTACAGCTTAGGGCCTCGCAATCTGCTGGGGTCTCAAATAAAAACACAATATAAAAAATGATTTCAAATATTAAAAAGGCGTATATATTTTAAATTTTTCTGAGACCAGCTGATGTAATTTAAAACAGTAGGGGGCCTCTGGGTTTTGTATAGTTTAGGGCCTCAGCAAGTCTAAATCCGGCCCTGGGCGTGTGTGTGTGTGTGTGTGTGGCTTAGTGGTAGAACATCTGCTTTGTATGCAGAAGGTCCTCCAGGTTTCATTCCTGGTGTCTCCCAATGAGGTGATGGGGGAAGATCTCTATTTGAGACCCTGGAGAGCAGTTGCCTGTTAGAATAACTGATACTGACCTTGATAGATCAGTGGTTTGACTCAGTAAAAGGTGGCTTCTTGTGTTCATGTCCCAGTGTTGCAGTATTTCTGAAACAAATGTACATAGTCATTTTGAGTATTTTTACAAGACTTTTGGGAAGTCCCATGACTTATGGCATAGCAAAAATTCTGCATTTCTTTTCTATGCTAACTGACCTCTCCTACTAATCTGTGGCTTCTGAGGGTCCATTGTGGCTTGCTGAATGTTTAATGCTCTTGGCAGCCATCTTATAAGTATGCCTTGCTGTGCAGTCTATATCCACTACCATGAGGTTAATGCAGGGCTCCTATGCAATGGAATTTCATCTGCATAAATGTTTGTTGGATGGCTTCAATTATTTTTCAGTATCAAAATTCACTTTAAAGAATCAGCAGAGTTATTTAAACATGTTTATTAGGTGGTGCTTGAGTTATGGCTTTAAAGCACTTATTTGCAAGAGGTTTACGAAGTCAGATTTATATCTCTTACACAATTTAGTGCACAATGCCCTTGTGTTGAACAGATTGCAGCTGTTGCTGTTTAAGGTTTACTTCATAAAAGCTATAGATGTGAAGATCAAAGTTTGCAGTCTTTTTATTCACATAGGACTGGAGTTATCCTTGTATGTTGCTACCATACAGTTATTAACATGTGAAGACTGTGCAGTGCAAATTAATCTTTTCCCATCAGTTATTCCGCCTCTTCCATTCTCCCTTTCTGCAGCACAGCCAATATTGATTAGATGGTTCTTGCACTAGTCCAGTAAGTGTTGCATTTCCAGTACAAAGCTGTTGTTAGACCTCCTTTCAGCTGTTTTTCCTGCTAGACCCCCAGACTGTCTGTTAGTTGTCTTGAGCTTTCCACTTTAGGGGCTTTCCACTAGAGAAGTTAAAGAGGAAATTCATAGAATGACAACAAAAAGCAAATTCTCCAGAGGCAGTTGCCTGTTCACCAAGAGCTTCTAAAAGGGACAAAATCATTCTAGTGCACCTGGCTAACTTGGTACTGTAGTCTCCTGGGGCTTCTTGAAAAATGACGATTGGACTAAACCGTCTGCAAATGCATCTGTGTGGATGACTTTTCACCTCTGAAAAATGGATGCGGGGAACTGTATCAACTGTTGTAACGTAATATTAATATTTCACATTTTGGTCGGCACTTAATTATACCTTTAAGCAGTGGTAAGTGGAATATTTTTGGGGGTTCCTCAGTGGGGGAAATCAGTGATGGAGAACAAGCTGGTTTGGAAGATAACTTGCTGTGCACCTCTGTTGATTTCATCTTCTCTGGCTGTAAAAAAATAGTGTTGGGTGTTCTAGTGGGCTTTATGGTGTCCTATGGTGGGTCTTTATAGGCTCAAATAACATGAATGGTGCTGTGATGATTAATAAAAGATTTAGAGATATTTCACAGTGAGTGCTGGAGCCAATGGCTTGATTTAAAAAAAAACCCCCAAAAAACCCCAAACCCCAACTGCCAGTATTTGTAGCTCTGTTTTGTGTCGTTTTGTGATGGATGTACTTAGTTCCTCACCAAATCAAAAGCTGGTTTTGAACAATGAGTTCCTTTAAAAACACAATACTAGCAACCACCAAATGTTCATAAATCCTGTCAGGACCAGGACTGAAATAATAAGTAGCTTAATCATCATCAGATGACTTCTATGGTGCCTCCTTTCTGTCATGTTCTGGACAGGCCAGTTTTCCTGGGCTCACCTTGCTCTGTGCCCCTGTAAATATGAGAACTAAAAAACACATTGCAAATGGTGCTGTTCATCCACTGAAGGCTTGTGGAGAATGGCTCCTAGGTGTCTGACAAGGGGGGGATGGTCAGAGTTGGACACTGTAGCCAAAATGGTGGCTATCGGTTTAGCTGGCCAGAACAGCAGTTGAAGTTTATATTTACATGGTTTGAAAACTGGCAACATTTTACATAATAATACACAGGACTTAGAAAGTAATTTAGTGTCTGAGCAATTCCCAATGCATTATCTTGTTGTAAGCTGGTAATATAGGTATTACAGATGTGAAGACAGAAGTTGAGACTAAAGTAGGATCTAGATATGATTGGATATTGCGCTGTTGTAATTATCCATGTCCTGGATCTTTTGATTTATAGATCCATTCAGAGAGAGTGGCTTGCTAACAACCACCTTACTGAATTCACAGTAGCTCCTTTGTAAGTGGTGTGCGTAGGAACACCTACACATTTCCAGTGAAAGTGACAACAAACCTGACATGCTTTGCAAGTTGTATTAGTCCAAGTGACCCTTGGCCAACAGTTGAGTTACCCCTTATTTACTTTGTTTCTACCCTGTAATTCTTCCCCCTAGGGACCCATATTGGTTTACATCGTTCTCCTCTCCTCCATTTTATTCTTCTTACAACCCTGTGAGATAAATTAGGCTGTGTGTCAATGTTCCCTCTAAGCTATGGAGCCCTGTGAGCAAAAATTCTACTTTGTGAGCTACTGGCATTAAAGTTGTGAGCAGGAGCTTTGGCTGCTGCATAAATTAGTTTGCTCTGGAGCCCTCCTTCCTGAGCTGAGACAAAAGTGTGTGAGCCAGAGGCTAAAATACTGTGAGCTAGCTCACACTAACTCAGCTTAGAGGGAACACTGCTGTGTGTATGACTGGCTCAGGGGCACCCAGTATGGCAGAAGAAGGATTGGAATCCGGGACTCCCAGATTCTAGTCCAACACGCTAACCACAATACCACCCCTTTTCACTTTAGCAGGAATTTAAACCTGGATTTCTCCCCCTAAGCCCTATCCCCTAAGCCCTGCACCATACTAACTGATAAGCAGAGGAGTGGTAATATGACAGAAAAGCAGGCAGCTATCTTATTCATGGGTTCCGTGGTGAAGGTAGTTGAAATAATACACATGTCTGTTTTATTTTGTAGTACCACATCGAGTTGATAAAAGGGTATCCTTGTATTGAGGCACTTCCATTTCTCTTTTTAAGATTAAAGACTTAGCTGGGCAAGACGAGATCATTGCAAGAAGGTTTCTTTGAGCAGCATGATACTTAGGAAGATTACAAAGCAAATGATGAAGGGTAAGCAATTCTCACCCAGCTAGAAAATGGTGGCTCTTCTAATTAGAGCGTTCAAACAGAGGCTCCTTTGCTACTCAAGGATTTAATAGGCTGGGAAACTTATGGTATATTTATGCCTACTCTGACCTCTGCGATTTAGAATCCTAGTATTTATTTCTCCATCTTAGGTTATTTGTAATGAGCACAGATGGAAAAGATAGCAAATTAGTTTTTTCATTTTGCACAAGTAAGCAAGATGTTAATGGCAAACAATGCTATATGCTTGTGGTTCTTTTCTAAATAGAACTTTTCAAAGGTAAGAACAACACTTCTCTCTTCTCTTTCCTCTGTACCCTTTGCCATAGGTAAAAAATAGCATAAAGCTGCAGAAAGCAGTTCTGACTATAGGTCCATTTTACCTGATTAGCGATTTGCATTTCATCTTATCCAGCTTATAACACAAAATGAGACAGCATCTTTATAAAGGATGTTGATACGCCTTGTTCCAAGGACAGATTTCTAGCAGTGAGACCCCGTTGAGCTCACTAGGTTCTCTTTATTTGGAAAGCTTAAATTGAACTTGAGGACCTATGAAGCTTCTTTATACTGAGTCAGATATTGGTTCATTCAGCTCTATTGTCTACTCTAACTGGCAGAAGTTGTCCATGGTCTCAGGCAAAGAATGATGTTTCTCAGTGTCTGCTACCTAAGATACTTTTGCTGGAAATGCCAAAGGTGGGACCTGGGACTTCTACATGCTTAGCATGTGGTCTGTTACTGAGCCTTGCCCCACCCAGTAGAATAGTATTTGCTGTTGTAACATATTTGTAAAACAAGAAGTCATGCTTCGTATTGAGATATTACCTTTACTGTGACTTCTTCTGCTGGTTAAGTGCGCGGACTCTAATCTGGGAGAACTGGGTGTGATTCCCCACTCCTCCACTTGCACAGTAGCTCTGGCACAGCTGTTCTTGTGGGGAGGGGAAGGGAAAGGAAAGGAGTTTGTAAGCCGCTCTGAGACACCTTTGGGTAGTGAAGGGCGGGGTATAAATCCAATCTCTTCTTCTTATACTTCTTCCAGTCTAATATTTGCACTTGCCGTGTGGCAGTGTATCATTCAAGTTTGTTTTGGCAAATCTAGCACCAGTTTACTATAGTTCTGAAGTTCAGATAATTCTGGAAAAGAACGTGCCTAGTCCTGTATTCCTGGGCAAGAATAATTGGATAGAACGTCCTTTTTAAAGGCAGTGTTCTCCTTACGCCTTTGCTCAATGCAGGGCAATGTGGGGAAGTCACAGTATTTTTTTAACCTTTATCAGCGTAGAAGACAGTAATGCTGGTAGAATCCAGCTAGTGTTGCAGTTCATGTCCACACATATATACTCAAAGTCAGATTTGTAAATGCAGTCCCATATCTGACTTTTTTGTAGGAGTAACTATCTAGACAGTTCTTTAGTAAGCAGACTCTTCACAATCTATACAAGAGTAATATGATGTAAGAGTGTATAGAAGAACAGCTGTGGTCTTAGAAACATTTTTAAATGTTCTTCTTTACAAATAAAACCAATTCCAGGGTTTTCAACATGTTAATATGTACCCCTAGCTTCACAAATAACATCGCTTATTCTAAAGGAGATTTAATATAAGGAGATCTAATGGAAATGGAAGCAATTCACCCAGCACCAAGTACTGAGCATAGGACACACTGACTTTTATCCAAAGTCCTGGTGTATGAATGGATGGCACTGTCTCTTGCATGAGAAGACGCAGGTATTTTTTTCTTGTACCCATAGGTTCCTGAAAGTGACTCAGAAGTGACATTTAGCCCAGTTGAGGCACTTCTTGTAGGTGTAGAGGGGGCTACATGAATACGCCGTGCTGTGCAAGAGTGGAGGTGATTTTAGGCCCAGGTCCAGGCCACTGAGAGGATTATTGCAGTCTTTACAAGGCACTGTGTCAAGCATGAATAGGTTCTACGTTGCAAATGTGGGTTATATACTGTGAATACATTACTTAACTAGTTATAGTAATAGAAAGCTGGGAGTAAGGGAACGATCAGTTTTCATAATTTTCACAAAAAAGATAGGGAGATGTTTCATTGATTGAAACAGATTGTGAAAACCACTCAATCTTGGTGAATATCCATTGAATTAATCACAGCTGTGACCATTTTTACACTGCCATGTTCTGAAGAAGGGAGTGAGGAAGCTTAAATCCTTTATATAGTCAGTGATTGAAAATCTTTCACTAGTTATCCAAGACCATTCCCATCTTTGTGAGTTACCTGGTGCTCATGTGTTTAAAACATAAGCTTAATCATGATGCAGTCAGCTATAGTAAGCTAAACTATTTCAGTAGGGCTCTTGTGGCTGAGGGAAGCATAGTGCGTAGATTATGTGGATCCTAGATACAGTCAGCTACTTCATACTAGTGGCTAGAAAAATGCAACTGGTATGAAATTGGGAGAAATGTTTAGGATTTGGCCTTGGTTTGTTTTGAATATAGTGATCTGAGCGGAGAGAACTTGGTTTACTTCAAAAGTGGTACAAAGGCAGGGCTATTTTTGGGCAGGAACGCACAGGAACGGAGTTCTGGCTGGCTCCTGAGTTGGCCACACCCAGCAGGAACTCATTAGCATAATAGGCCACACCCAACAGCAGGAACTCATTAGGATTGGCTACAGTAGGCGTCTGTGGCCTAACATGCAAAGGAGTTAAAAAAGCTCAGGGTTTTGACAACAAACAAAGTAAACAGAATAAGAAGCAAAAGGTGGGTGTGGCTGGATGACCCCACTTCTGGCAAAAGGGGGCTGCGGCCTAATATGCTAATGAGTTGTGGTGTAAGGGTGTGGCCTAATATGCTAATGAGTTTCAGCTGATGGGTGTGGCCTATTATGCTAATGAGTTCCTGCTGGGCTTTTTCTACAAAAAAAGACCTGTACAAAGGTATGAGTAACTGCAGCCAAATAGAGTGGGGCAGAGGTCCTCCTCAATATGGTGCCTGTGGGATGATGACCTTGCATTCTCATTGCAACCTGTCCTGGGCTTTTAGGAAAGTGGCTGATATTCATCAGCAAAAATCAAGACATTGGGAATCGTAGGTGGCTCAGTCCAGTTGCAAAACAGATAAAAGCATTTAAGTGGAAGAACCAGGAAATAGTACAGCTCAGGGGTCATTTGGGGGGGGGGACGCGGGGGGACGCCATCCCCCCGGGTGAGGTGCGGGAGGGCGGGGCCTGGAGCTCCCTGCTGATGCCCGCTGGAGGTCGCTGCCGGCTGTGGGTAGGACACACTTCCAGTGATGTCAGGGGGTGTGGCATATGCTAATGAGTTATGCTAATGAGTCCCCCTAGCTCTTTTTCTACGAAATGACCCCTGGTACAGCTTTATACTTCATTGAGTGTAAGCAGTGTGTGGGAGACCTCTCTTCTTAAGGTGTAGCAAGAAGCAGAAAAGCCAGGCAACCCTAAAAGAATTCACTGCAAGGATGTACAAAGGTGACCAAAGGCAGTCATCATTACAAACGAAGGGAACAGTTAAAGGAAATAGTTCTATCTTTCAGCATTAAACTCACGTGATTAAGAGCCAGGGCTTGGTGCCAGACACCAGTTCCCCTAGTAGTGATTGGAGAGGGGATGTTCTTGCTACTAACTGCTGAGACAAGAAGTAGTGGGTTTAAATAATAGTACAGTATGTTGAGGCTTCCAGACATTTTAATACTGGGTGAATGTGACCGGCAGTTACCATGTGGGGAAGTATGCCAGCTTCCTAAATGTGTGTTAAGTGCTGCAGTAGAGACGACTGTGGATTTTTTTGTACTACTATGCAGTTGCTGTTGCTCTGCCCCTAGTTAATAATTCATTCTGTTGCTCTGGAATAATGATGTGAGTTCTGTCTACAAGGCCAGTTTCCTGTACAGGTGCCATGGCAACAGGCGTGTCACTCTAGGCGTAGCTGTACTTCAGCTTGTTGTTCTTGCCTCCTTTTTCTTTCCTCTTGGGAGCGACCTATCTTGATAGTTGTGGAGGACTCCTCTGTGTCAGGCCCCAGTGAAGACACTCTCCACATACACTCTTGGCAGTGAAATGCTTTATTAGAGATATGCTTACTGTAGGTACAAGAACTTTTGTTAGGACTGAAGAATACCGTGGGAACATACAGGTTATAGGTAAAAGCCTGAAAACCTCTACATCCATATGTCACACCTACCCCGTAGTATTGCTGTGGCAACTCAGACAGATATATGGTACCCTATCTAAACTAGCCAGACGAAAGAGTCTCCAAGGTTGATCTCATGAGAACCAACTCCTGGGGCACAACTTAAGAAATGGTTATGGCTACTACCCCCATGCACTCTCACAACATACATCCCCCTCGAGAATTTCACCCCCCTTTCGATATGACAAGCGAAGGGAAGAAAAGGCAAACCTTAAAGAAACAAAAGTTAATTTGACCTGAGTTTGACATTCTGTGGTTATAGCTAAAGCGGAAGTCACAAGACATACAATAAGCCATAGTTTCTAAGTGTTATGTATACCCTTCTGATTTTGTTGCCTTCAAGATGATCTTGCCACAGTACCTTTGTTTTATATGTATTCATTTCATTTGTAGCCTGCCTTTCTCACTTAGGCTAAAGGTGGGTTACAAAATTTTAAAAACCACTCACACTGCAAGGACCTCCAATTAACAGTGTGGTAGGACTAGGATTATGGAATTGGAAAACAGTGCAAATAACAAAGAAGAGAGAGAAGAAAACTGCTTAGGCATGACATGCCGTAATCAATGTTCCCTCTAAGCTGTGGAGTCTTGTGAGCAAAAATTCTACTTTGTGAGCTCCTGGCATTGAAGCTGTGAGCGAGCGATTTGGCTGCTGCATCAGTTAGTTTGCTCTGGAGCCCTCCTTCCTGAGCGGAGACAAAAATGTGTGAGCTGGAGGCTAAAAAACTGTGAGCTAGCTCACACTAACTCAGCTTAGAGGGAACACTGGCCGTAATGTAGAAAGTGGGGTTGCAAAGGTAGAATACAGTTCAGTAAAAGGAAGGGAATATTTCCAGTAAACATTGGTACAGTGTCTGATTGATCTGCAGAAGTCCCTGGCATCTCCAGCTAGAAGGAGGATAGAGTAATAGGTGGTGTGAAAGATTGAGACACTGGAGAGCCATCACCAGTCTGAGTAGGCAATAGTGACCTTGATTTGATTGGTCTGATTCAGTATTAGGCAGCTTCATGTATTTGTGTGTGAGTATCCTGGTTCTTTGTTTATAGATAAATAATAGGGAGGGAGGTTAACCCCCTACCCAGTTTAGCTTGAATTATCTGTGTACCCTTCTGTACATGTGTTCCTTACACCATTTTTAAAAAATGGTGCTTCTGCTATGTTCACATGTGCATCTATGGGACATGTGAGTCATGCATATTCTGCATAATACCGTCTCATGAAGACCTTCACTGTCTACACAAGTGTCTGAAGTGTACATGACTATTTTTGGGCTGGTGACTTTTCCTGTGGTGAAAAGTGCACATTGTTATCTTACTGAAGGCTTGCTCTCAACAGAGAAATGTGTTTCTGCTACTGGGAAGTTTATTGATTTATTTTTGCTAAATAAGCCATGATGACATTATAGGAAGAGCAGCTTTCAAAGGAGGCAAACAAATCTTGGGAGTCTCCCCATCGTCTAAAGATGTGGGCCATTATTTATGCCTTATAAATATTGTATGGTGTGCCTTTGGCAAAACATCTTAATCTGAAAACCTCCCCATAGCATTAGAGGCCAATTTATGTAATCACTCATTTCAGTATGGAGAGTGCTATGACTGACTACTCCTGTTGCTTCTTGATCGAGAGTCGCGTTCTGTCTGGCTTCTGCAAGCCGTGAGAGTTGCTCTGTTTGTACTACTGAAAGATAATGAGGATGGATGATCTATATGGATTGCTTGTTGATCTTATAATCTTTAATAGGCTTTATTACCTATCGTCTTGGTTTTAGTGTTCATAACTTCTGAAAATTGACTTGTGATGCAGGATATAAATCTCTCGATAATAAAAATAATTTTTCTTCTTGTTAAGCCTGAAACAGAATTTCTGAGTAATGCTGAAGTGTGGAAGGAAACAGCGCTGTGTTGTTTGGCTTTGTCTGCATGAGACAGTGGGTCATAGGCAGAGGTTCCACTCTGTTAATCATGGCCCTTTCCACCAGTGCCAAGAGGCCTCCTCGGCTGGATGGGGCTTTGGGAAGGCTCCTTCCCGCTGAGGCGCAGAAGAAGTGGGAAAAGAATGTTTGGATCTAGGCTGTTGTATGTTCCTTTTAATTTCAGCCATCCTGAAGAGGCGTGTAGATTACACATACTCCTCTTTTGAAATATATTTCATTACACTCTGACATCCAGTTAGTGTCAGACTAGGGTCTGGGAGACCCAGATCCAAGTCCCCACTCTGCCAGGGAAGCTTGCTGGGTGACCTTAGGCCAGTCACACACCCTCAGCCTAACTTACCTCACAGGGTTGATGTGAGGATAAAAGACAAAATAATTTAAACTCCTTGGGTTCCCCTTTGGGGGGAAAGGTGAGGAGTAAATGAAGTAAATAAAACTTCAGAAACTGAAAAGTTGTAAACCATTTAAAACTGTCTTGATGTTCTTACACTATAGGTATGCATAAATATGTACAAATATTGTTAGTGGAAAATGAGTAGAGATATCCACTTTGAAAGCAGACATCCCTTGGGGGGGGGGGGCTACTAAAGCCATCTTCAGACATTGAGTGCTTGATACATATGTGCAGAGTACGTGCAACTACCACATAAACATTAACTATTCTGATCATGTTACGCATTTAGTTGAAATACACAGGGGAAAGAAGCAGATACTCTTGCAGGTTCCTCATAAAATTGAGCATGTTTTCTCTGTGCTGAAGAAGGGGAACGTTAAGCTTTGAAGCGCAGGGTTTCAAGTTCAGTCCCTGTCAAAGCCCAGGGGCTCAGGTTCTCAGGTAGCAGAGCTGGGGAAAACCCCTGATCTTCTTCGTGGTCTCTGTGCGTCACACCCATGGGATTATGCACCTGCGCTGATCTGAATCGGTGGTATGCAAAGCTCACAGAGGGATTATTGCGCCTCCCTCCCAGGCATGCACGGGAACCCCGCTGCGCATGCCCAAGGGGTGGGGCACAGACATCCTGCCAGTTCTCTTCTGACCGCCGTGCTGTTAACAGCTTGTTTTCTGCCAGTCGGCGAAGAAGCGTTACTTTTTCCTCTCACGAGAGATTGCTCAAATCATTCTTTCCCCCCCTCTTGCTACGTTTATTTTATTCTTTACTAGGAAAAAGATCAACTAGGAAAAAGATCAACAACCTCAGATATGAGGATGATACCACTCTAATGGCAGAAAGTGAAGAGGACCTCAAGAGCCTCTTGCTTAGGGTAAAAGAGGAGAGCACAAAAGTGAGCTTGAAGCTCAACATCAAACAAACTAAGATCATGGCATCCGGCCCCATCACTCCTTGGCAAATAGAAGGGGAAGTCATGGAAGTAGTGACAGACTTCACGTTCCTGGGATCCCAGATCACCGCAGACAGTGACAGCAGCCATGAAATTAAAAGACACCTGCTCCTTGGGAGGAAAGTGATGGAGAACCTAAACAGCATGATAAAAAGTAGAGACATCACCCTGCCAACAAAAGTCCGCATGGTCAAATCAATGGTATTCCCAGTAGTCATGTATGGCTGCGAGAGTTGGACTATAAGGAAGGCCGAGCGCCGAAGAATAGATTCTTTTGAACTATGGTGCTGGAGAAGACTCTTGAGAGTCCCTTGGACTGCAAGAAGATCAAATCAGTCAATCCTAAAAGAAATCAACCCTGACTGTTCCCCGGAAGGCCAGACAATGAAACTGAAGCTCAAATACTTTGGCCACCAAATGAGAAGGAAGCACTCACTGGAGAAGACCCTGATGCTGGGAAAGATTGAAGGTCAAAGAAGACGGGGACGGCAAAGGATGAGATGGTTAGACAGTGTCATCGATGCAACGAACATGAAATTGAGCCAACTTCAGAGGACGGCGGAAGACAGGAAGGCCTGGCGTGATCTGGTCCATGGGGTCGCAAAGAGTCGGACTCGACTGTGCGACTGAACAACAACAAGGACAAAAAAAAAAAAAGACTTTTCTTGAGGGTTGCTCCTCAGGTGGCTCCCCTCCCCCAGCTTAGAGGTAATTTTTATTTCATTTCATCCAAGGGCCCTCTTTTTCTTTTGGTGCCGTTTTATTCTTTTATGGCCAAAAAGTGGGGATGTTTTAAATTGTGTGTTGGCTGTGGAAACAAACTTGTCCCCCGTGACGGCCACACACTCTGCATTCTCTGCCTTGGAGAAACACATAAATTTTCTGGAACTTTTGGCAATCTAACTGACCATCCAATGTTTCCAGCCTCTTCTCACGGGAAAATGCGTGACTGTATTGACCGACAATGCGACGGCCCTCGGTTATGTCAACAGACAGGGTGGAACGGTCTCCCGCAGTCTCTGCCTCCTGGCTCTAGACCTTTGGGCCTGGTGCATACCTCTGCACATTTTCCCCATTGCCTCACACATCGCTGGCAAGGCCAGTGTGCATGTGGACCTGCTCAGCAGGGGTCTCTCTCAGTGTCATGGCTGGGAGCTGAACTGGACCTACCTACGTCCCGTGTTTCAAAAGTGGGGTACGCCTCACATTAACGTCTTCGCCACCAGGTGCAATTCAAAGTGCAACCTGTTTTGCTGCAGGGGAGCACGAGATCCCAAGGCCTTGGGAGACAGGCTCCTTTATCCATGGGACAACAACTTCCTGTACATGTTTCCCCCTCTGTCGCTGCTGCTGAGGATGGTCCAAAGACTCATGAGAGTCCACACGAGATGCATCCTGATTGCCCCCTGGTGGCCGAGGCAACCTTGGTTCGCTAACCTCCTCTCGCTGACCAAGGCTCGCCATCCTCTCCCACAAGTGCCGGATTTGCTCCTTGTGGAGGGAAGAGCTCTTCTGTTCCACAAGGTCCACAAGCTCAAGCTAACAGCCTATCTTGTGGACACTTAACATTCTCAGAATCACCACTGTGCTACTCAATGCCAGGAAGGACTCTACGCGACGTTCCTACAGTGGGAAGTGGTCTTGTTTCTTGGCCTCCTTACAGCCCTCAGACGTACCCCCAGCTTCTGTCATGCTTGACCAAATCTTATAATTTCTGCTTTCGCTGGCAGAGAAGGGCCTCTCGCACTCCTCAATCGGTGTATTTGTCAGCTAGTACATGTTTCCCCCTCTGTCGCTGCTGCTGAGGATGGTCCAAAGACTCATGAGAGTCCACACGAGATGCATCCTGATTGCCCCCTGGTGGCCGAGGCAACCTTGGTTCGCTAACCTCCTCTCGCTGACCAAGGCTCGCCATCCTCTCCCACAAGTGCCGGATTTGCTCCTTGTGGAGGGAAGAGCTCTTCTGTTCCACAAGGTCCACAAGCTCAAGCTAACAGCCTATCTTGTGGACACTTAACATTCTCAGAATCACCACTGTGCTACTCAATGCCAGGAAGGACTCTACGCGACGTTCCTACAGTGGGAAGTGGTCTTGTTTCTTGGCCTCCTTACAGCCCTCAGACGTACCCCCAGCTTCTGTCATGCTTGACCAAATCTTATAATTTCTGCTTTCGCTGGCAGAGAAGGGCCTCTCGCACTCCTCAATCGGTGTATTTGTCAGCTATTTCTGCCTACCATTCGGGCTTCGAAGGTTTTTCCGTCTTTTCTCACCCGGTCTCAGAGAAATTTCTTAAAGGTCTCCTCCACTTATATCCACCGATCCATTCACCGGTACCCTTGTGGGACTTGCTGCTGGTTCTGCGCCATCTGATGGGACAGCCCTTTGAGCCTATGGCAACTTGTGAACTAAAACATGCAGCATGGAAAACTGCCTTTCTTGTTGCCATTACCTCGGCCAGGAGGGTGGGCAAACTTGTAGCCCTTCGTCATGACCCACCCTTCCTTGTTTTCCTACCGGACAGTGTGAAACTGGTACCGGACTTCTCTTTCCTTCCAATAGTGGTCTCCGAGTTCCACCTCAGCTCTGAGATCTTCTTACCAAACTTCTTTCCTAACCCGAAAGATGAACAGCAACGTCTCCTCCATGCACTAGATGTTAAGAGAGCGCTGCCTTTTTACCTTCACAAGACACGCTCGAGTAGGAGGGATGATCACTTATTTGTCTCCTACTCCAGTCACTCCACAGGACAAAAGATCTCGGCACAACGTCTCTCCAAATGGATTGTTGAGACTATTAAGCTGTGTTACCTGTTGGCTAAGCGCCCGTTGCCTTTGCCTGTGCGAGCGCATTCCACAAGTTCCATGGCTACGTCTACAGCCTTCTTGAAGGGTGCTTCCCTGTCGGTGATGTGTGGGGCTGTGACATGGTCTACTCCGAACACTTTCATCAAGCAATATGCTGTTGATGTTCGTGAACGCCACAGAATGGACCTTGGTCGTCTTGTCCTTTCGTCTGCAGAGCATT
The DNA here is from genome assembly GCF_001447785.1 of Gekko japonicus. NCBI lineage: Eukaryota > Metazoa > Chordata > Lepidosauria > Squamata > Gekkonidae > Gekko > Gekko japonicus. The sequence goes on from NW_015168047.1 coordinate 229,820, forward strand.
GAATTTGCGACAGCTCCCACCTCCAGGTGAGCCACTGCTTTTCAATCTCCCATGGGTGTGATGCACAGAGACCATGAAGAAGATAAACAGGTTGCTTACCTATAACTGGTGATCTTCGAGTAGTCATCTGTGTAGTCACACCACCTTTCCCTACTCTTGTCCTTTCAGTCT
>NW_015168047.1:230213-283203 GCF_001447785.1 Gekko japonicus
TTTCCCTACTGCTGTCGCTTCAGTACTTTTCTCTTGTTATTGACATGACAGCGGTCAGAAGGAACTGGCAAGATGTTCGTGCCCCACCCCTTGGGCATGTGCAGTGGGGTTCCCGTGCATGCCTGGGAGGGAGGCGCGAAAATCCCTTTGTGAGCTTTGCATACCACTGATTCGGATCAGCGCAGGCGCATAATCCCATGGGTGACTGCACAGATGACCACTCAAAGATCACCAGTTACAGGTAAGCAACCTGTTTTTTTTTAATCCAGTGAAAATCTGCTATGCAGCATAGACAATATTAGGTTATTTGAGCCAGTAATACGATATAAGACTTCATAGGTTCATTGAATTCTACCAGCAAGGTAGTCAAGTAGGTATTTAATCACTCTCATCTCCCCCGTTGGTCAATTGAATATTCAAATAGTGTCAAACAGTTGAGTATTAAATGCATTAATTAAGACAATGACAAAGAACAGATCATTGTGCTTATTAAACTACTTAAATTTGGCGCCTTCTTAGCTATATAGTGCAAATCTGCTTCTTTCTGGGCATTTGCCTCCTGTGAGTGGTGGACTGGATAGTTCCTTGATGACAGGGCATGTCAAAATATTATACTTCCTCTCTTGAAAGAAATCATACTCTCCCGTTTTGTTTCTGTAAACGGTAGGAAATGTGACCTGCCGTTAAATGTAACTTGACATTTGGGTGCAGTAATATGTTGGCTTTCAGACAGTCCGCGTTAAAATGTTCTCGATAATGTTTCTTTTTATAGGGTTCAGGATCCTCTGTGCTGCAGCAGAAGTCCCAAACATGTTTTGTTCAGAGTACTTTGCGTTCTTTGCAAACCAGGCCGCATATGGTCTGCCTTGCTGCGTGATAAAACAGGCATGAGGATAAATATTGAATATTTGTGATTTTAATGATTTAATTTTGCAAGCCATCCCTGGGGGGTTTACAGAAACCAATGAGTGGGCTGTCAGGATTTTAAATTTACAGTACATCATTTTGAGCTTCCTGCTCTGGTTGCCCCTGCTGACTGGGCTAGGTCAGGTGGAAGTAGGGTTGCCAACCTCCAGGTAGCGGCTGGAGATCTCTCTCTGTTATAACTGATCTCCAGGCAACAGAGATCAGTTCCCCTGGAGAAAACAGCTGCTTTGGAAGGTGGACTCTCTGGTCTTTTCTGCACTTGGATCTCATCCCTGGTTTTATCAGAGTTCAACTTGCGTCACAATACCTTGCGTTTATCCCTGGTTATAACAGCATCCGTTTATCCCGGGGCAAGTGTGAGGCGAAACCGGGGTGACCTCAGTGTAATGTGGAAACAAGAAATACCCTGAGATAATTACAGGGGTGAACTCGAGTGTAGTGTAGAATGTAAGTTCGAGGACAGGGCTGAACCAGGATGTAAGGTCTGGTGCGGAATCACCCTAAGGCATTACACCCCATTGGATTCCCTCCACTCCCCAAATCCTGCCCTCCTTAGGCTCCATCCCCCAAATCTCCAGGCATTTCCCAACCCAGAGCTGGCAACCATAGGTGGGAGGGGAGGTAAGTAGGTCCGAGCACCATTTCTCTGGCCAAACCTTTATGGCCGTTAAGGGCACTCATCCCACCCTACGTACACTCTCATGAGTGATTAAAAAGAAAAATCTGGTCTGTCTCCCCTCAGCATTTCTTACATTTGACCAGGTCAGGCCTCTCTGGATCTACCCTCTCCGCTCCTTCCCCAGTGGATCTTGCACACACACAATATTCTGCTGTACTTCCTCTTAGTAAAATGTCTCAGAAGCTTGTCCTTGAGCAGCTGTTCTCCTGGATGGTTCATCTTGCAAATAGGAATTTAAAAAGTCTTACATTTCCTAGACGTTTCTAGACTGCAGAGCTGTTGAGAGCATTTCTATCACCTAGATTAGTATTCTGGGCATAGCTGTCGACATTGAAGAAATCTTGGCTTTTGAAATGGGATTTACAAAAGCAAACATCTGTTGATGTGGTGTAGCCTCTGTGTGCATATTATAAAAACTGCATGGTTGTCTCTATACCTTCTGGTTAAGCATGGCATAGAGGTTAGTGTCCAGCTAGGATCTGAGAGTCCCAAGTTCAAACATATACTCTGCCAAGGAAGCTTGGTGAGTGATCAGTCACAGTCTTTCAGCCTACCTCACAGGATTGTTGTGGAGATAAAATTGAGAACCCACTTTGGGTTCCTGTTAGGGAGAAAAGCAAGGTCGAAATATCAGAATAGGGTGTTATGTTTCCCTTTAAAGCTTTTCATAGTTTGGGACCCACAGTCTTGAAGCGTTTCTCCCTATATGAACCCACCTGCCAACTTTGTTTAACTTGACAACTTTGTGTGGCTCACACGAACCTTATCCTACAATGCCCCCCTTCTCTGTACCCCAAGGCAGTCCAGAGTTTCCCACATTTGGCAGCGCTCAGGAGAGCATGCAAAACCCTTCTATTTTAAGAGCCTTTGGCTGAGGCCCAAGGAAGTAGGGGTGTTACATAATTTGTATCCTGCCTTGCCATTCAAGGAGGGCCCAAGGTAGATTTAGGTGAATTTGTCTATATGAAATCTTTGGAACTACAGGATAGAAATGTTTTCATTAAATAAATTTGTCTGAGAACTGATCTGGTAAACACGAGACTTTCACAGAGTACAAATCAGAAGTGGACTGTGGGTTTGTAGATTGATTATAGATACCAAACTCCCAGTTCTCCCTTGGACTGCAAGAAGATCACATCAGTCAATCCTAAAAGAAATCAACCCTGACTGTTCCCTGGAAGGCCAGATAATGAAACTGAAGCTCAAATACTTTGGCCACCAAATGAGAAGGGAGCACTCACTGGAGAAGACCCTGATGGTGGGAAAGACTGAAGGTCAAAGAAGACGGGGACGGCAAAGGATGAGATGGTTAGACAGTGTCATCGATGCAACGAACATGAAATTGAGCAAATTTCAGAGGACGGCGGAAGACAGGAGGGCCTGGTGGGAGCTGGTCCATGGGGTCGCGAAGAGTCGGACTCGACTGTGCGACTGAACAACAACAACAAGTTCTCTCAGAAGTACAACTGATCTCCAGACTTGGAGATCAGTTCTCCTGGCGGAAATAGCAGCTTTGAAAGGTGGACTTTATGGTATCACATCCCTGCTGAGTTTCCTTCCTTCCCCAGCCTCCTGCTCCCTGGGCTCCACCCCCCAAATCTCCATGAATTTCCCAACCCAAGAACTGGCAACCCTAAAATCATTTCGCAGTAGACCCAGTCCTTTTAGAAAAGGAAACTTTCTTTGCAGATAGGTGTGTTGCAAAGAACAAAAACAAGTAGGGCAGTGAAGTTACTTGCATGTTTTGAAATGTGCTACAGAAATTATGACTAATTGAAGTACATAATCAAAATCGGTTTGCAGATTTGATCTAATTAGATATTTGAGTACTTTTTTTTGTATGCACCATTTGCTCTGCACTCCATCACAGTGCTTTAGAAAGCAAAATGCAGAGCCCTCAAATGCACTTCTGTTTATTTTTGGGATTAAATGTCTTTTGTGTTTTCCTGGCGGGCTATACACAGCTTGCAGTCTGAGAATAGACTGGACCTTGTTCATCAAGAGCACAATTGTTGAAACAACAAGCCAATAATCAAAGAGTTTGCACAGCTGGGTGGGTTTTTTTGGTGGTATAGCTACAGAGTCCGATGTAGTTCTTTACAACAAGAGAGTTCATGATTTGTTTCCTTAAGTTAAAAGTGAAAGTAAACCCTGTCTGCTTTCCCCTATTCCTCCAAGGTGCTCCACCTGCCAATATATGTATTAAACATTTTGGTACTGCACCTCTATGATTAAAATTATTTAAAACTGTTCCTATATAAAAAATGCAATAAAGCTTAACATTAACTTAACTTAACTTAAATTTTTGCTGTCAAAAGCAGCCTTGAAAGAGCAGTCAGCCTAAAAACCAGTACAAAGTGGCAGCTAAAACAAACAATAAAAGCAGCATCATAATAAAGCCTTCATGCTTGTGGATAAAGACCATTAGGTAAGAGAGAGAAACTCCATAACTGGCACAGAAATTCCATCTTACTTGGTCCCAGGTCTAAGGATAAGGGATTTCATAAACGAGGTGCCACAACCAAAAAGGCCCTGTGTCTCATGACTTCCCACCTGCTTTCATAAGGCATGGTAAGCAGTGTGAAGCAGGACCTGCATTTAAGCACATAACTCCTTGCTAGGTTTATAAGGTTATTTTTCCTGGGGTCTTCTACTGTACCCCCTGTTCCAGTGAGGTACAGTGTGGAAGTTAATTGTATCCTTGTATGGAGGTAGAAGAAAGCCACGTTTGAATCTTTGTTTTGGGTAGAGGGTTTTGAGGTGCATGTAAGCAACCCCTGGGAGACTTAGGAGGGAGGGGCATGGGGGAAAGATGTGACTGCATCAAGCAGCATTCTAAGCATTTTACCCATAGAGAGGGGGAATTCCTAGAGTGTTGCTCAGTGTAGTGATGCCATGTCTAGGTCAAAACGTCCAGATGTTGCTGCTTCAAGAGAAGTCTTCCTCTCCACCAGTTTCTCCCCTGCTCATTGGGCTGGGAGCATGACTGGGAGCTTACCCACTGTAAGTGGACAACTGGTATCTCTGTTTGGGGAAGAAGCAAGTGGGTGACAGGAAACACACTCACATTGGTAATCACTGATCTACCAACTGCACACATCTGGAAAATGATTGTAACAAATAAACTTTATTTTTTTAAAAATCGAAAACAACCTAATGCCTATATGAACTTGTTTGCAGTCCACACAAGAGAAAATAAAGCTTCAATATAATGAATACTTGAAATGGAGTTCTTAATGTGGTAGATGTTTGCTTAAATCATATTTGGTAGGTCATCTGGATGGCTTGTCATTCTATCAGAGTTTCAGTAAAACAACTATATTTGTATGCACTTCTGTGGTGGTGGGGTGGCCAGGTGCAAACCTGAGGACACTTCTCAACGGTTGGTTTGTGGTAAGGGGAAAATCCATCTACATAGTGAGCTGCTACAAGCAAATGATGCTTTGGGTGGAGCTTTCCAAATATCCTCTGTGTGGTGACTACTCCCTCTTTACCGGCTATTCAGTTCCTGTTTTATGTATTAAAATGGGTGTGATCCAGAAAGCAAAGTGCTCTGTTGATCCCCGGGTAGCCTCATCAAGTCAAAGCCATGCTGAGTTCCCCACCTGAAGAAGGAGTTATTGTCATTGACTTAGTAATGTCTAGCAGACTGCTTAGTGGAGAAATCTCTGTGACAGAAGAGAACCACCTTTCTGTGCATGGATGTAGTGCATGAGTCCCCTCCAGATCAGGCCAATATCTACAAAGACTTTGCGTATTCAAAACTCATGAATTCAAATGCAGTCTGCATTCAAATTATTTTATATTGGGCTTGGCTGTGGTGTTCTTAATTTTTGTTTGTTTGGAAGGAGCTATCGTTCTGTGCAGATAAAGAATGACAAAAAGGACGTTATTTTGTGTGTAACTTTTCTGTATCCAAGCCTTAAATTTCCAGCTCACCATTTTAGATACTCAGTTCTTGTTCCTTCAAGAGTAATTTAGCATGCTGTATCTATTTTAAGGGGATTCTTCCCTTCCTCCAAGTAGATCCCCCCCCCCAGCCACCTGCTACTCTCTTTACAATTTGCACATATGTTTTGGTACAGAAGTTGCTTGTGGTTTTTCTGGCATGCAAAATGCTATTCATAGAATGCAAAGATGGTCTTCCATCTCCATTGTGAAGTAGTATGTCCCAACCGCTATGGACCTTTAGTTTTTTCATATTTATCATCATCTCCCTCTTGAACAGCATTTGCAAGACGTTTGAATGTTCATGCATAAGTTTAGTATTCAAGTCATGGCTACTGGGAAATTGCTAAACAGAGGCTGTTCTGGGACTTGCACTCTTGTTCCTTGGAACAAGGAGGAAGCACAGAAGTAAAGGAGAACACAGTCAGCATAAGAAAAGGAGGAACGGAGGAAAGAGCCAAGATGAAGGCTGTTGAGGCCATGTCCTTTTCTGCTATTAGGCATAAATCCCTTTCTTGCAGCAACCAAAGCTGTCAAGCTGCTTCTGGCTTATGGCAACCCTATGAATTAACACCTTCAAAATGTCCTATCATTAACAGCCTCAGAAACCAGAGGGCCATCTCCTATAACCATTTGGCATACAGCAATGACTTGTGCTGCCACCCAACAGAACCTCTCGTACTACATTATTTTTATTCATTTAGAAAATTTCTGTTCCACCTCTCCAGAAAACCTGCTTTTGTTCTTCTAGTATCCCCTGTCTATGCTAGTCAGCAAGACGGCATGGACAATGTGGAGCATGTGAATTGGTAAGGCTAGCAGAACAGCTCATGTTAGGAATTGCCAGCTAGTTGCCAAATTTGGTGGAAACTTCCTTTCTTCGGTTGTACTTCCAAAGGCTCCTTTACTGTACAGCATATCCAGTAACTCCTGAATGTTTTGCTGAAGCTTGTGTGCAAAAAATAAATGCTGATCCAAAACTCAATTTTGCTATGCATATAAATTTAGATTTCCATATTTACTAGTCTTTTGCATAATTTTGGTTTTTGGTAGTTATGGGGAAAGTAAGCAGCTGTGTATGGCCCTGAAGGCTGACTCGTAGCTGTTGAAAATCTTGCTTGGCTGCTGTAAATGAAGGGGGTCCTTCCTTCCTGCTGTCTTTGGCCAAGAGGCAGAGGAGCGTCTGTATGTATGTGACTGGGCTTTGGCTTTCTCCCAGCTCTCCCTCTCCTTTCTTCAGTCTGGTGGCCACCACCTCACCTGCTCTGTCCTTCCTTTTTCTATCCATGGCTTGAGGCACCAGTAGGGGCTATGTGTGTGTGGACTGCCTCACATACCCCTCCTCCCCAGCCAGCTATCTGTTTCTGGTCTATGGGTAGAATGAGCTGTTGGGTACCCCGGGTGAGATCTTTGACCACATTCTGAGATCTTTAAAAGGAAAAGATCTTTATTCACTAAATCTCAATTGACTAGAACACATTGGTACTGGAAAACTATAGTTTCAGGGTGCTATAGAATTAACAAAAGAAAATTAAGTTGTTCGGTCACTGGTATTACCTTGGCATTCCCTTCCATGGAATGAACACAAGCCTGCTGGAACTTTGAAAATAGATGCTGGTCACAGCAGAATTCACTCCATCACTCCCAGTTTCTTGTCCTTGGTTTACTGCCTCTGACAGGCTGACCAGACCTTTAACCATTCTGATCCCAGGTGGGAGGGTTTCCCTTTGACCTAATAGGGCATAGGGTTTAAGTCCCCACATGTATTGCTCCACAACTTTTTCTGCAATCTAATCAAGTTGCACATTCCAAATTCTTTATGTCCTAGCTCAAGGTATCCTTACAGGTGGGCCTAGCTCAGGGTATTTTTGACAGGTGGGCAAATAGTCTCCTGCATCCTGCCTATTTCTATCCGTAAAAGAAACTAATCTCTTGTCCTGAAACTTAGGGAGGTTGATTTGTTCCTGGGAAAGAGTACTTTTCTTCTTTCTTTATTAGAGCTCATCTATCCCATCACCCGTTTCCATAGCTTTTTTCAGCTTCATTGTCTTCATATTTTCCTTCTGCTCACTTTGTAAAGCCACTCCTCTTACTACAGCCAGTTTTGTAGCTAAGAAGTGAAGAAGTTACCCTTCTCAGCCCCAGCCCTCTCCTATTTTTCAGGCTTTTGATCCTAGTAATACGCATTAGGGTAATACCAGCATACTGTATTTGCTGTTCATTAATGACAAAATAGGGAGCGTGGTGCCTTGTGCATCATTCTTCCCTTTCTCTTTACTCACCCTAACACAGAGAGGCACATGATATACATGCACAGCCAATGCGTGTAAGGAGGGATGAGGCCTGTGTACTGAGTATCTGTGAGAAGGGTATGTCCAGCATGCTTAGTCATGAGTGGGAGGAGTGGGCTACCCATCCCATAATGTGAATGTTTGTCCCTTATGTGGTGTGTATAGATGGTGTATCAATATAGCCTGTGGAAGCTTTGGGGTTGGGTGGGGTGAAGAAGGCTGTGGGCGTCCCCTGGACAATAGCCCTTTTAAAATCTGTTTCCGTGGTAAAGGTAAAAATATTCTCAGCTCCAGTGACATACTTCTGGATACTGGATATTTTTGGAAGTTCTGGGTGGTTGGCAACTCTGAAGTCCATCTGTTTAACCCATGTATATGGGTAGACTTATGAGCTACATGTTGTGCTACACTTAAGTTTATAAAATAGGGCCTGCCTCTTGGGCAGTGTGGAAAAAAGACTATGGGGGGGGGGGGGAGTCTGTGGAGATGAGGTAGGATTTTCTGCATGGAAACAACACATGGGGAGAGGAAGAATTGAGCTCTACTCCCTTGTGCAGTCTTTGCATTCAAATAGTACCCCAGCAGCTGCTTGTATAAAATAAAATATAGAGAAAGGATCAAAGAACATGTTGTTCCACCCTGTGCTGCTCATCACTGAAAAAAGGAGCCAGCAGTGTTGAATATTTGCCCCAAATAATATGGGATATCTGTCAGAAATAGACTCCACATTTCCTGTTTTCCTATCTTTTGCTTCAGCTGTGAAACCTTGACAGATTATGACATATTCATAGACGACTCTGCTCTTTCTTTCGAGACAGCCATCTGTCTCTGACCTCCCCGTTTCATATCTTTCAAGTCCTTTTTCTTCTGTACTCAGATGAACTTTAACAGAACTCCCCTGCCATTACCGTAATGTGGCAGGGTAAAAAGGGGAAGGGGGGATTCTTGGTATTTCATCCTCCTGTTAGGTGCATTTCCTTGTGGTGATTTGCAATAGGCTTATTAATGTTCTTTACCACTCATGTTTGAGGGTGAGGAGTGAATGTGCTGGGTGGAAATGGCTCATGGAATAAATTTCATTTAGCATCAGAATCTTAATTTTTTTTAAGTTCTAAATCTGATCACCCTTTTCCTCAATTTTTCTTTCCTATTTGCCATGTTCCATCATAGCCAGTGTTCTTAAGGAAGAATTACTCATAGAATAAAAACATTCAGGTCAGCCAGTCCAAAATCCCTGAAGCTAGTGGCCTGTATCCAATCATGCTGTTCCAATGATTTACGGTGCTATCCTTCATGTATTAAACTGTTACAGATTAACGTGTATAATCCACTTTGGCGTGTCCTGAAGTAGAGTTTTTGGAGAGAATAAGGTGCACTACACCAAATGTGCCTGTGAGATAGGTAACTTGAACAGACCCAGATGTAGAGTCTTGGGGCAGCACTTGGTGTTCATCATACGCCAAAGAGCATCCAGCAGTTTACATCTGGTTCCCAGAAGGTTATATGGGCTAGACTTGTAGCTAATCTGGGTTGTAGCTGTGCAGGCTTGAAGGCTGCCTGCTGGAACAAGAACAGGATACAGTTATGCAAGAAGATAAGTCTGGCAATCATAAAAGAAGGAAGGAGCTTTGATGTGTAATAAGGACCTTGAATATAGTCAGCTTTTGAGTCAAAAGGAGAAAACAAAAGGAATTGCCAATTGCCAAGTTTACCATCTGCTTGGGAAATTGGCATTCTGTCCACAGAAGGAAACGTTGCAAGTATTAATGCACACCTTATTAGTGCTGCAGATCAATGTCCCTTTAACCTCACTGCTTTATGAGGTTTCTGTTGCTGGTTTTCTCTAGCTGATTGGCCTGTGAGGGAACTCCTTTACACATCTGAAACAAAATGCATCCATTCCACACACACAAAGAAAAATTGCTTCGCCTCTCATGTGCCTTGACAGTACCCAAGATCTGTAATCTTGAAACACCAAATGTTGGGAAGAACCTGCAGGGCTGATCTTGATTGGTTATTTTTGAAGCTACTGGCCTGTATCCAGCCACACAGTTAAACGTAAGAACATAAGAGAAGCCAATGTTGGATCAGGCCAATGGCCCATCTAGTCCAACACTCTGTCACACAGTGGCCAAAAATACCAGATGCCATCAGGAGGTCCAGCAGTGGGGCCAGGACACTAGAAGCCCTCCCACTGTTGCCACCCCCCAAGCACCAAGAATACAGTGCATCACTTGCCCCAGCCTGAGAGTTCCTATCTATACCTTGTGGCTAATAGCCACTGATGGACTTCTGCTCCATATACTTATCTAATTCCCTCTTGAAGCTGTCCATGCTTGTAGCCAACACCACCTCCTGTGGCAGTGAATTCTGTGTGTTAATCACTCTTCCAAGATCTCGAAGAGTACTTAAGGTTTAAGAGAGGGTAGTGACTTCCATTGATTCCTCTCCTCCCACTAGCACCCTCCACTTGGTCCCTTATGTTTTTCCTGAAGATATACTGACCCCCCATGAATAAAATTTCAAGTGGCTCAGTGGTCTATAGTGGGAGGAGGCATCTACTATCACCACCCATTACATACCCTTAAAATCTTCGAAACTGTGTTTGATACAATCCGTTGATGCTTTCTACTTTTCACACAACGCCATCGCCCTATTCATTATAACCGAAGCTGGCGTGTACTTTTTGAGAAATCAAGATGCTAAATGCATGCTATCTCAGCACTGGCAACTGAGTGAACAGTGAGTTCATATGATATGTAAAGAATACAAACAGTGGACAGTGCATGAGAAGGAGAGATCTGAATGGGGAGACATGTTAAATCACAAGTTACTAGCAATGGCACTTTGCCTAAACGTGCTTACTAGGTCCTTGCAGTAAACTATTGCCCCTCTCCTGTTCACACTCCCAATGCACAAATGCTAGGGTGACAGGTTCGCCAGGTATAGCAAGGGTGTTTATCAGAAGCAGCTATGACCCTGGCGAAGGAGAAAGGGTTTTGAAAGCAAAGGGGTTCTCTTGGTTAAATGGCTTGTTATCTTTGAAATGTCCAAATGGCTGCCACAAACCCAGCTAACCGTGGAATTTCTCAAATGGTGCCATCTTGTAGCAACGTCAAGTACTGAGTTTTTCATGAGCAACCCTGTAGAATGCAAAGAAGGTCAGCTGGTAGGGGGTGCAAAGAGGAGAATAGAGAGTGGCCTGTTGTCGGGTGTAGCAGGGTCTTCATTTGCACAATTGCTGGGCACCCTACTGTACAATTCAGGGGTGGTTAGAGTTCTGTGTTCTAGCAGTGCCCATTCCTAGCATGGTGATTTGAACTACCATGAGCCCTTACCAGATGCATTGGATAAAAAATTGTTACCCTTCCATATTCTCTGGCAAACATGCCATCAAAGCTCTTGAGGAGAACTCCACCAACAGGAAGTTTTGCTTATGTTCAGTCATGTAAGGCTAATAATTCCAGCTCATAACAGGGCGAACAGATTTCATCCCAAGTAACTAAAGAGGCATATCCATTAGCGGCACCATTAACAAAGTTTTGCAAACCTCCATAACAGAATAATAATCTGGCACGTCACAGTGAACGATGAACCTCAGATTGAGGGTACAAATGAAGCCCTTATGACAGCGTTACCATACAGGGGCTTTGTAAGCTTATGTGTTACACTTCTCTCAACTCTGCTGCAGGACTGCAGGTTCTTTTCAGATTTCTAGTGAGACCAAGGCCAGTTATGTAGACACAAAGTTAGATTTATGAATTATGAATTAAGCACAGTAGCACACCACACTAGTAACAGAAAACAAGCAAAAATCATACAAAACATGTCATTTTACCTTCACCCATGGGGATTAAGAAAACCAACGGAAGTTTTACAGGGTGGCTAGCCAGTTGCATTAAAGGTATGTTGTTTCAGGGATGGCAGAGAGGAAGCTGACACCCACAGTTGTGCTTAGCTTTGTTCTTGCAGAACTTGGAGAACGTTGGGATGGGTTTGGTTTCTTGGGATGGGATCGTTCTGGGTTCTTCCCACCCCTGGATCGCTCTGTTATCTATATTGTCTACCTTTAAAGAAAAATATTTCTGTTGCTTTCAGTGGGGATGGGGAAGTCAAAAGTTCCATTATATCATCGCCTTGCAACTATCCCTCTGTGCATGTTCTGCCCATTTCTTGCCTAAGACAAGCGTACTTTCATGTGTACATAGGAAACAAAGGCTTAAGCACGATTTTAGCTATTCCTAACCATTCCTGTACCATTTCCCTCCAAACTCTCTCTGCATGTTGCTTCAAGCAGCAGTTTCTGTTCTAAATAGTTATTTTGCTTCTAGATACTCACCAGAGGCTCTTTCAGCAGCTGGGTCTGTGCAGTCCTTAATCACAACTTAGCCAGTCACCTTTATGACCTGAAGGCCTCTTTATAACTGGAAATCTTCCTTTTTCTCAGCTGTAGCCTCTGAGCTTTAAATTCCTTCATCAGAATCCGACTGTGTTCTGGGATGGGGCTTCTTGGACCCCCAGTTCAGGTGTTCTCCTATATGGAAGAAGAAAGGATAAAATCATGAATGCCTCCATTGATGTGAAGTCCTTGACATTTGCTGGAACACTCCTAAACCTTACACTAATTAATAATAATTTATTTTGTGGGCTGTTTGGGAGCTTCACCTGGTCCAGCATATGGCTGCCTAGCCATGTGGCTGAGGGTTGGGTTGAATTGTCAATTGCAGTAGGAAAATTTGTAGCCAAAAAAATCTATGAATGATCTAGTGAATTAATATCTTCCTTCGAATAGTATCTCTGCACTGAATAGTATTCAGACATCGCAGTTGAAGTATATGTCTGTAACTGGGGGATTCGTTAGGGTACAGACAGAGTTTTCCATCTTGAAATTGGGGGAGGGCTATTTGTTAACCTAAGCATTGTAGAGTGTGACTAAGAAGCATATGATCCTCACCTTAGTTTGACTTCAGTCAGACATTGTCATTTAACCAGATGTCACTGCCTCTGTGGTGTTGTCATGAGGCTAAAACAGAGTGAGGGCACTGTCCCCTCTCTCTCTCTCTCTCTCTCTCCCTCTCCCTCCCTCCCCCTCTCCCCCTCTCTCCCTCTCCCTCTCCCCCCCTCTCTCTCTTGGGTCACATGACATTATGTGGAGCCAAAACAGGGTGAGGAATAGTGCTTGTTTCCCTCAGTCTGCCAATATGTTGTTTAAAAATAGGGCAGGAAATAGGGTGCCCAGCAGCAGTGGGCAAGAATGTGATACCCACTGACTGAGTGAGTAGACTTCAGGTCAATCCAAGACATTTTACTAAACAGGCATAATTTACAAAGGCTATACAATCCAGGTGATGCAGAGTTTGGCTTGTTTTTACCAGGTTTGTACTTTTCTAGCACAGACCACTTGCGATCTGGTATACAGCAAGCAATGCTTGCGGGGGGGGGGGAATTGTCCTGAATTCCTCAGACCAGGAGGATTCTCTGTGCTGGAGGGTATTCTGGTTCCTTCTTGCAAGAAGCCTCTCTGGTGCCCAGAGAATTAAGCAAAGGCAGTCTAACTGACAGGTTTCTCTGTTTGAGCCCATCGTGACTGCCATCGACAAGGTTACTGTAAAGTGTTTCCAGTGTACAAAAAAGCCTTAATTTAAAAAAAACCCTAATATTTGTGAGACAATTTGTAATTTTTAGGATGTGCTGCTTTCATGCTGGAGACCATTTTAATTTGGGTAATTAATTGTTCGCTGTTTCCTGAAACTTGTTTCAAGGGGTTGGGAGAATGTACTAGAAAGAAATGAAATGAGATGGTACACATGAATTTTTCTTCCCTACTGTTGATAACCAAGGGGAAATATGCAGATTGTGATAGCGTGAATTCTCTCTTCAGATTGTCAAGACTGCATATTAAAACTCTATTCTCTGTACCACTCCGTACCAGGTAGGCATTATTTGGAAAATGGAAAAGATCTACCACTGAGCCACTGTGCTATGGGGAAGTACAACATTTTAGCTGAGTATGTCCACAGGCGTAGCAGAGGCTAGGCTGTAACACTTAACCTTTGTAATTGCTGTAAGAGGAGTCTTGGGGCAAGCTGTCAGAGTGTATTAATGAAACAGGTTTCAACAATGAGAAGACAAATAGGGATAGACTAGGGAGGAGCTGTAGATTATAATCTGCAACATCTAATACATTCAGTTTTTGTGGTTTTTAATGATGCAATGCAGACATGAAGTTTAAATGTGTATCGACAAAATATAAATGTTATGGCCTTAAATTATGCCAATGTGGTCTAGTATTGCAACTTCTTGTTCTGCTTTAAAAAAAAATCATGCAGAAGTGTACCCCATCCCTGTCCATCAGAAATCAAATTCATGGTAGATAGTGCTGGGGAGGAGCCAGTGGTCGTGGTGCATGTCGGCACCAACGATGTGGGGAAATGCAGTCGTGAGGTCCTGGAGGAGAAATTTAGGCTGCTGGGCAGGAAACTTAGGTCCAGGACCTCCAAGGTAGCCTTCTCAGAAGTGTTACCTGTTCCACGCGCAGGGCCAGAGAGACAGGCAGAGATCAGGAGTCTCAATGCGTGGATGAGACGATGGTGTAGGGGGGAAGGGTTCAGGTTTGTTAGGCACTGGGATACTTTTTGGAACAAGAGGGAGCTGTACAGGCGAGACGGTCTCCACTTGTCCCGAGAAGGAACCAGGCTGCTGGCACTTAAAATCAAAAAGGTGGCAGAGCAGCTTTTAAACTAAATATTGGGGGAAAGCCGACAGGAGATGAAAAGTCTCTGGTTCGGGTTGGCTCATCTGAGAGAGGTGAGGGGGTACCGGTTGCTTTTCTACAGGGAGGTGGATTGAAATTGTCCACAGAGGCCATGGCTGGTGACATGGACTGCCGGACAACGACTCGAGATAGCAAGAGGAAGGATGCAGGCTTAACTTGTAAGGGAAATTACAGCTGTTTCTATACAAATGCTAGAAGTGTCCGAGGTAAAATCGGGGAGTTGGAGTGCTTGGTGAGGGAGGGAAAAATAGACATTGTGGGTATTTCTGAAACTTGGTGGGATGAGGAAAATCAGTGGGACACAGTGATTCCCGGTTATATATTATATCGGAAGGATAGGGGGGGAAGGGTTGGAGGTGGGGTAGCTCTGTATGTCAGAGAGGGTATAAAGTCTAGAAAGATTGAGAGGCTAAGTGAATTGGATTCGCTTCTGGAAGTTCTATGGGTTGAAATAGGGGGGCCAAAAGGAAACTTAACACTGGGAGTTTGTTATCGCCCACCAGATCAAAAGATAGAGGAGGATTATAAAATGATGAATGCCTTAAAGATAGCAACTAGACAAAAACACTGTGTAATAATAGGTGATTTTAACTACCCACACATTGATTGGGTCAATATGTGTTCTAGCCGGGAAAAAGAGATTGAGTTTCTAGACACTCTAAATGACTGTGCTATGGAGCAGATGGTCACGGAACCTACCAGGGGAGAGGCGATCCTTGATTTGGTCCTAAGTAACACTCAAGACCTGGTGAGAGATGTAAAAGTGATTGCACCGCTTGGAAACAGTGATCATAATGTTGTTGAGTTCATCATTTGTACAAATAGAGAATTGGCCAAAAAGACTCACACAACCATTTTTAACTTTAAAAGGGGTAATTTCTCTGATATGAGGGGACACGTGGGGAGGAAACTGAAAGGAAAAGTAGAAAGGGTCAAAACAATTGGGGAAGCTTGGGATCTATTTAAAACTACGATCCTAGAAGCTCAAAAAATATATATTCCGCAGGTTAGGAAAGGCACAAACAGGTATAGGAAAAAGCCTGCATGGTTAACAAACAGAGTAATGGAGGCTGTAAAAAGTAAAAAGAATTCCTTTAAGCAGTGGAAAGCTAGTCACAGTGAGGCTGATAAAACGGAACACAGGCTATGGCAAATAAAATGCAAGTCTGAGGTCAGGCAGGCAAAAAGGGAATATGAGGAGCATATAGCAAAAAACGTAAAAACCAACAATAAAACTTTCTTCAAATACATTAGAAACAGGAAACCAGCCAGGGAGGCAGTGGGGCCCTTGGACGACCAAGGGGTAAAAGGAGTATTGAAGGATGATAGGGAAATGGCTGAGAAGCTAAATGCATTTTTTGCCTCCGTCTTCACTGTGGAAGATGAGAAGTGCTTGCCCACTCCAGAACCACTGATTTCAGGAGGGGTGTTGAAAGACCTGAGTCAGATTGAGGTGACGAGAGAGGAGGTCCTAAAACTGATAGACAACTTAAAAACTGAAAAATCACCAGGCCCAGATGGCATACATCCGAGAGTTCTGAAAGAACTCAAATGTGAACTTGTAGATCTCCTGACAAAGATATGTAATCTTTCCTTAAAATCTGCCTCCATTCCTGAGGATTGGAAGGTAGCTAATGTCACTCCCATCTTTAAAAAGGGTTCCAGAGGAGATCCGGGAAATTACAGGCCAGTCAGTCTGACGTCGATACCGGGTAAATTGGTGGAAACCATTATTAAGGAAAGAATTAGTAGGCACATAGATGAACAAAACCTATTGAGGCAGACTCAGCACGGTTTCTGTAAGGGAAGATCTTGTCTCACTAACCTGTTAGTGTTCTTTGAGGGGGTGAACAAACATGTGGACAAGGGGGATCCAATAGATATTATTTACCTTGACTTCCAGAAAGCTTTTGATAAAGTTCCTCATCAAAGGCTCCTAAGTAAGCTCAAAAATCATGGGATAGAAGGACAAGTCCTTTTATGGATCAAAAACTGGCTAGTTCATAGAAAACAGAGAGTGAGTGTAGGTGGGCAATTTTCTCAGTGGAGGGTGGTAAGCAGTGGGGTACCGCAGGGATCAGTACTTGGTCCACTGCTTTTTAACTTGTTCATTAATGATTTGGAGATGGGAGTAAGCAGTGAAGTGGCTAAATTTGCGGATGATACAAAGTTGTTCAGGGTGGTGAAAACCAGTGAGGATTGTGAGGCACTCCAAGGGGATCTGTCAAGGATGGGCGAGTGGGCGTCAACATGGCAAATGGGGTTCAATGTGGCCAAGTGCAAGGTGATGCACATTGGAGCCAAAAATCCTAAATATAAATACACATTGATGGGGTCTGAACTGGCAGAGACTGAGCAAGAGAGAGATCTTGGAGTTGTAGTGGATAACTCACTGAAAATGTCGAGACAGTGTGTGACTGCAATAAAGAAGGCCAATGCTATGCTGGGGATTATTAGGAAGGGTATTGAAAACAGATCAGCCAATATAATAATGCCCCTATATAAATCAATGGTGAGACCTCATTTGGAATACTGTGTGCAGTTCTGGGCACCACACCTTAAAAAGGATATTATAGCTTTGGAAAAAGTGCAGAAAAGGGCAACTCGAATGATAAAAGGGTTGGAACACTTTCCCTATGAGGAAAGGTTAAAGCGCTTAGGGCTCTTTAGCTTGGAGAAAAGACGACTGAGGGGTGACATGATCGAGGTTTATAAGATTATGCATGGGAAAGAGCAGGTAAAGAAAGAGGTACTTTTCTCCCTTTCTCACAATACAAGAACTCGTGGGCACTCCATGAAACTGCAGAGCGGTCGGGTTAGAACGGATAAAAGGAAGTACTTCTTCACCCAAAGAGTGATTAACACATGGAATTTACTGCCACAGGAAGTGGTGGGTGCTACAAGCATGGACGGCTTCAAAAGGGAATTAGATAAGCATATGGAGCAGAGGTCCATCAGTGGCTATTAGCCACAAGGTATAGCTAGGGGCTCTGGGGCAAGTGATGCTCTGTCTTCTTGGTGCCTGGGGGGGGGGGTCAACAATGGGAGGGCTTCTAATGTCCTGGCCCCACTGGTGGACCTCCTGATGGCACTGGTATTTCTGGCCACTGTGTGACACAGAGTGTTGGACTGGATGGGCCTTTGGCCTGATCCAACATTGGCGTCTCTTATGTTCTTATGTTCTTATCTCCCTCTTACCTTGCATTGCCCAGGTAGTTCTGAAAGCCCAGTTTTACAAATCGTGAGGACAAGAAACACTTTATGGGTTGGTTCCTGTTTAAACGTGTACACATGGAAGTGTGACTTCCTTGCCTCTTCTCTCTCATGGTAACCCAAAATGCCTCTTGAAATGCTGTTGTTGGGTGGAGGACCCCCTCCCACAGGAACAGCCAGAGGCAGGAGACGGAGGGCTGCCCTGGCCAGGGAGAGGCAGAGAGACCTGGCATCTGCTTGCATGCAGCGATCTTTTCAACGAGATCCAAACCTCTTTCTCTGAATGAAAGATGAGACTGTGTGTTGAATTCAGTGCCCCAAACCAAATCCTATGTGTACATGAGATGCATGCAACACTCTTTATGAAATCCATACTAAGACAATGCTATGGTCCCTTTCTACTTGCCAGTGAATGTTTCTGAAATGAGACTGTTTCGGCATAAACTGTGGAAATCACACGTCAATGATTTCTGCTTTTTAAAGTTAGCGTTTAAAATTTTGCAAAGTGCCAGAGATCCTGTGACCCAGTGAAGCGAAGCAGCTGCTATTTATGCAAATGCCAATCTTAACAGGTTTTGTTCGGCTAGAATAACAGGTGCTCAGAAGTAGCTATTAAAAACTGCGCTGCTGTTTTCTCCTTACTGTTTATATTGGCGCATTCTGATATCAGGCATCATCATCTTCATGCACTTGCATTTATGGGAGTGAGCAAGTTTCCTTGGAAGCACGTCATCAAATTTTCATATTCATTTCCCCCTCAACTAAGGTTGCTATAGTAGCCTTATCCCTCTTTCATTTTAGAGCAGTGATGATGAACTAATCAGGCAGGAGCCTCTTCATGGACAGAACTGTCCCCTACAGCTTTATCCTATGCATGTCTTACTCAGAAGTAAGTCTTGGAGGTGGTTTTTCCTTCTGTATTCGTGTGATGAATAGCTGGACATGCAATTAATGAAACACTCAGCTTTGAATCCCTTATCCTGTGGTCAGGGAATAGCAGCGGAATTGATCAACTCTCTTTAATTTTGCCGGAAGGAATACTTGTTTTCATTAAAATCCACCTAATTTGAGATAGATTTCAGGAGGGGATCAGCCTGTGATAAAGAGATTTCAGGGAGATAGATTTCAGGCAGATTACACACACACACGCGCACACACACACATCCTCCCTAAAACTCTTTATCATAGGCTGATCCCTCCCCCCCGGGGGGGGGGTTAATGGTTTCAGCCATAAGAACTTTGGGGTGACAAAATGCTTATATGTTATCATGCCTAAGAGTAGAACTTAAAGGCTGTGCTAGAACACAGGCTGCCGCAGAAACGGCATACCCATTTCACGTTCTTGCACAATGCATAACCTCGTATCTCCCTTGTGATCCCTTTGGGTATTTCCTTGCTCCACCCTACCTCATTGGTCAGGGGTGGGGGAGCCAACCACCACACAAAGTATGATGGCATCATGGCTCAGAGTGATTTTAGATATTACAGGAAAGGAGAAGAGTGTGGCACATTTAGGAGAAGTGGCTGAACACATGCTTTGTCTGCAGAAGTTCCCAAATTCAGCCTCCGACTGCTTCTGTTAAAACAGCAAAGATAGCAGATGTCAGGAAAGATCTTCCTCTGCTTGGCATCCTGAAGACCTACTGTCAGTCACAGTAGATAAGTTGAGCTGGATGGACCAGTGATCAGTGGAAGAAGCTTTGTATGTTCTTAAGACACAGGGTTCTCCTTGTCAACAGCCCCAAGCCCTGCATAATACAGAGTGGTCTTCCAGGTCCTTCCCATGTAACAGAACAGTGTTGTTGTTCAGTCGCGCCGTCGAATCCGACTAGTAGCCGCCAGAAATTTCCACTGACAGAAGGAGGGGCAGATTTCTGCCTGTTCTTCCCTCCTGCAACAGACCTCACTCATGCTGTTCATTGGGGGACCCTCGTCCCCCCAGAAACAGCATTTGGGGTGGACACTTTGGGCTCCAGCAGGAGCAGGGAAGAGGAAAAGTCACTTCTTTGAGCAGAGAGCTTTTCTGTAAGGAATCCTATATGTGTTTAAATTCTGTGCATGCCAGCATTATGTTGCTCTTCTCGCCTAAGGAAACATGTTGACTGGAAGGCTGCATGTGACTGGCTTGAAGTTCTTTGATCTAAAGCCAGTGCTATGCATGGCCACTTCTGGAAAAGCTAGTGATGGGATCTGAGATCTCAATCTACCTCTGTTCAGAACAGACTTGAACTTTTCAGCTGTCTGTCAACGAATAGTCATGTAGGAAGAGCAGGCGCAGGGAGTGCGGTTTACTGCAGTAACTGTAAAGTCATTTGTGTGGCTTGCTTTACCTTAATGCCAGTGAGAAATTCTGAAACCTGCTGACATCTCTCCTAAGGGCCTTTTTCCTGTTACATGGTAACCATTGTAAAAACATTTTTTTCTCTGAGGCTAAAAGAAAGTGCCCTACTTTGCAGGAGCTGCGGTCTGCAAAGGAACAATTTGGGCACGGGCTTTGCTTTTGCATTTCGAAAGCTGGAGTTGAATTAACTCTGACAGAAAATGCTTAGTGTTGTTAGCTATGTTGTAATACCCTTTTCAGCTGGAGGAAGAAAAATTACAGTCAAGTCTTCAGAGACTTGACTTGCAAGTGCTGGCAGAATTTAACATTCCCTTCTCCCGAATAACTCTGTAAAAGGGGGTATGAGATTTTAAAAACCTTGACTTTACATTACAGAGCAGTCATTTTTCTAAACCGACTAACTAGTTTGTCTCCTGGGGGTTATTTCCATGCCTAAAAGAGGAATTTGAAGAATATGCTTCATGTAGTTTCTTTTGGGTGATTAACCAGATCTGTGACACTTTTATATCCCTCCCTTCCTCCAGAAAGTGAAGGATATACCTGGTTCTCCCCTCTTTCGTTTTATTCTTGCAATGACCGTGTGAGGTAAGTTAGGCTGAGAAAGGAGTGTGCATAGGTGTGATCAGATGACCCAGAGGCTCAATAGGGATTGAAGCCAGATTTCCCCAGTCCTAATCTGGCACTGTAACCACACTGAATCCTTTAACTAGATTTAAGCCTTCCGAGTATTGGGGGCCAAAGAAAGGGCTGAGAGACAAACTCTTAACCAGGAATAAATTACAAAGGGTGCAAATACCCACATTCCAGTTTTTGGGGATCCTTTAAAAGCTACTCCCAGAGCAGCCATCTAGAATGACATTACATTAGGTTCTTGCTGGAAACAGTTATCCCCCTTGCCCCACATCTGGAAAAAATATGCGCATGCATGGGCTCCTTTAGTTCATGGTCCAGAATTTGAAACTAAGTTTGGGTTCACGTGTCACAGTCGACCAGTTAAGTAAACCCAGTGTGTAGCTGGGTTTGGATGTGACCCCCGTTTCTCCTCTCTTTGCACAGAATCTTATTTATTCACTTAAAACATTTGTATCCCTCAAGTGGTTAAGACGCTGAATTGCAGGCTGTGGAAGGTCAGTAGTTCAGCAGTTCGAGACCCGAGTGTGCTGCATGACGGAGTGAGCTCCCGTCTCTAGTTCCAGCTCCTGCCAGCCTAGCAGTTCAAAAGCAAGAAATTGCAAGTAGATAAATAGGTACCACTTCGGTGGGAAGGTAACAGCGTTCCGCGCACCTTGGTGTTTAGTCATGCCGGCCACATGACCACGGAAACGTCTTCGGACAGCGTTGGCTCTTCGGCTTTGAAACGGAGATGAGCACCGCAACCCTAGAGTTGGATTCGACTGGCTTTTGAGCAAGGGAACCTTTACCTATCCCACCATATCTCCCTTGTCTCAAGGCAGTAATTGTGATGAAAAACTTTGATTTCCTGTGGCGTACAAATGCTGATGTGTAGGATAACCAGAGTTAGCTTTTCCTCTTGTTAACTGTAATTCTAAATTTGGTTTAAACACTGGTTTATAATTCTTGTTCTCATGGGGGTAGGTGATTAGCTCCACCTAACCCACATTTGTGTGTCATGGACAGTTTTTAACTGCAGTTCTTTATGTGACCTGTAAGAGTTGAACATATGTAGCCAACCAAGTTCATGCCCACTCTCTGTACCGTGATCTTCAAACCATTGTTTGCCAAGAAACCCAGGTTAACAAAAACCATAATTAAGGCCATGCAACCCATAACAGTATTTAAATGATAAGAATTTATACAGAGGTGGGGCTAGGGTGAGTGGTGAACAACACACAATCCTACACGCAGCTCCTGGTTCCGTAACCATCGTTTAAGAAATGGGAGCATTTTCTCAGGTGATCACTTAGTAATTTTTCATGCTTTTTACTCACTATAAGCCAAAGTGATGAGCTAGGCTAGGAATTCAACAAACTATCAGGAATATTGTATCGATTAATAAAAGGTTATCTATGCCTGTGTGATGTCGTTACTGTTGCCTCCTCTGAGTAATTCCTCACACACCCCCAACTGATATTCTTAAATTCTGTCAGGTATGCTAAACAACAGTGTAAGATTTCTTGTAACAAAATGCCTGCACGGAACAGTAAATTCTCAATACTTTATTATGTAGCAGTGCTGTATAGTTATCCATAATGGCTTGAGAGGAGAGCAATACAAATGGATGTAGATCTGAACTTCCCATGATTTTAGCTAATAAACATTTGTTTATGGTAGGGACCTGTCGAGTGCATTAACTGAGATGTATGACATCTTGTTAAATGCACTTTACTGGAATAGGAGTGCTGGAGTTTCTGTTCTGCATTCCAGTGATGTAACAGAACTCAGATTATTTGCGTTATTGTGAAGAATTAAGAAGTTAGGAAAACTTTTGCTCTCCATGTTTGAGCTCTTGTACAGGAGATGGCTAAATGAGTTAATTTTTTTAGAGGTTTCATTGGGTTAGCCCGATATTACCATTGATTTTTATTGGATTTAGAGTAACTCCATACCGAACAATCATTGGTGTTGCACCATTGTTTTGTGCAACAAATGAGTGACTTTGGATTCTACATGTGACTGTATACAACTTCAAACAACACTGTATAGAGATCTGTGAAACTTGATTGGACCACATTTCCCACATACATGTATACTGTGGTTTAAAATGTAGGGTTTGTGTATGAGTTCACACAGTGACCATTTGCTAAAAGTGGTTTTGGTGTAAGATTATTAGCAATCGTAGTTAGGGGCATGCATTCTGCATAAACCAAGCCGAATGAATACCCGAAAAATACCTTATTGGTCTGCTGATGTAGCTGAGCCTGAAAAAAGCCAATTTTCTTCGGGTTGTTTTCGCTATACTGAACCTTAAACCCAGCTGCCAGCCATTTAAACCTAACAGCTGATAGGTGGAGGCACGTTTCAGCTGTTGGATTTAAATACCTGTCTCACAGCCATTTCAGCACCCCATTTCACTTCCCTTGCTCCGAATGGGGGGGAGCCAAAGGTGAGGCTGAAATGGCTTCCTCCCATGTAAACCAGTCAGTGCAGGGTTTGCCTGCCAGCTGACTAGTTTACAGGGGAGGAAGCCTTCAAAGCCCTTCATTTGGTTCCCCTTGGCTCCAGAACGGGGGGGGGGGAGCAAAAGGGAGGGCTGAAATGGCTTCCTCCCCTGTAAACCAATCAGCTGGCTGGCAGACCTCTGGGCTGATTGGTTTACATTGGAGGAATGCCTTATTTTCCCTCCCCGAGCCTCCCCCCCCCCATGGCGGGGAGACTCAGAGAGGAAAGGAAGAGAGAGAAGGCATGTTTGGTGTAGTGGTTAAGAGCATGGACTAATCTGGGAGAACTGGGTTTGATTCACCACTTCTCCACATGCTGTTCTCTCAAGGGCAGTTCTTGAGAGAGCTCTCTCAGCCCCACCTTCCTCACAGGGTGTCTGTTGTGTGGAGGGGAAGGGAGAGGGATTGTAAGCCACTCTGAGACTCCTTCAGTAGCGAAGGGTGGAATATAAATCCAATCTCTTCTCCTCCTCCTCCTTCTTCCCCAGCCCACTCGGGGAGGGAAAGAAAGGCATTTAAACATGCCTTCCCTCTCTGTGGTGGGGCAGCTGGGGAATGTATGGCAGAAAGAGAAGGCATGTTTAAATGCCTTTCCCCCCCCCCCCCCCGAGCCGGCTTAAAGCCATTTTAAAGTGTAGGCCTGTGTATGAGCTCACGCAGTGACCAGTTGCTAAAGGTTGTTTCGGTGTAAGGTTATTAGCAGTCGTAATGTGTGAATCTACTTTTAGACAAGTTTGGCTTTCGGGGGATAGGGCCTATAGTTAAATCTCCCTTCCAGCTTCCTGCCACTTACTTCAGTGATGCAGAGCTTGAAGTATCAGTGTGGGAATAAGGCTTCCAGTATGAATCTTTCCCGTATGAATCTAGGAGCAGAATGTAAATACTCTTCTGTTTCGGTGTGTTCACACATTTGCAGTATCTTGTGTCTCAGAACAATACATAATGTGCAAGCTGTGTGCTAGATGTAGGGCTGGTTATGTCAAATGACTCAGAGCTGTCAAAAGAAAATTACTCTGAAAACATCAATCCTCTGCATTTTTTTTTCTTCTTTGAAGGATTTTCCTTCTTTCTCAGACAAAATGCAGCTTTGAGTACTGGCAAACATCAGGGAAATAGTCTTTCATGTCCTTTTGAAGAGCTTCTCTTCTGAATCCTCTTTGACTTCCAGAAAAGACTAAGCCTGATGGCCAAGCAATCTAATGCATTCTTTTCATTGTTTGAACTCCTTGGTATGTTTCTCTGCCTCTCATTCTTCCATTCTGGAGGCCAGAGTTCATGGTTTGGTTTTAAGTTCCTGGTTGATGCTGTTGTTTAGAGGACTAAGCCACCTAAACCTGTTGAATACAACAATCCAACAAGTGTACATGAACCCAGTGTGAACAATACTGTTGCCTATATTGTACTTGAACAAGTGTACATGAACAATCCAATGATACATCTGTGATACCGGCACCTGTCTCCCACAAGGTCTACTCCCTTTGGTTTACATTGCTAATTTTCAAACTGGTGCAAAGCAGTTCAAAGCTACCTTCTCAGGATTGGCCTTTCCCCCCAGGTGCTTCTGTTATGTGGAATGGAACAGGCAAAAAAAATAGTGAAGCAAAGAATTAAGGACATTGAACGTCAAACTGATATTGCTAGCGTACAAAATATTATGAGGGCAAGTATTAAAAATACAGTTGAGCCAGCGGATTATCTAACATCATTGGAAGTAAAAGGGCTCAGAAGAGCCTTCTCCTTAGCTAGATGCTCTGCCCTCCCTTCCGCTGTACTTGATGGGAAATATAAGAACATTCCTTACGCGGAAAGGCTTTGCACCTCCCCGCTCAGGGAGATAGAGACTTTAGAACATATGTTTTTCAAATGCCCACACTGTGAGGTGGCGCGTAGAGAGATTATCACCCCTCTGATAGGAAAAAAAACTTGGGTCTGCCAGAAAAAAACTAAACTTGAATTTCTTCTAATTGACAAACACCCTAAAATCACTCATCAAGTAGCCAGGTTTTGTAAGGTGATACCCAGGTCATGGAAGTTGCTGAGTGGTTAGATGCAAGTGTAATTTATATACTAGTTTCGAACACATTTTATTTGGAAGTGTTTTATTTTTATATTTAAAATTTTTATATTAGCTTTTAATTTTCTGGCCTGCATTATCTGTAATGCGCGCACACACACACATCTGTAAGCATATCTGGTCTAAGGAGTGTAATAGAAATAAACTAAACTAAACCTGTCTTAGTTCCAGAGATTAGCTTGGGTTCTTGAAAGTCCCTCTAGTTTAGGGGTCCCCAGTCTTGTTTGGTGTGTGGGCACTTCTGGAATTTTGAGAATGGGGAGTGGGCACCACCACTAAATGGCTGCCATGGAGTGCTACGGCCAGTCACAAGATGTTGGTAGGTTGCAAGCCAGATATTCTCCTGTGATAGAGGTAGCTATTTCTGAATGGGGGCGCCCTTCAGACATACTAGTGATGTCTTCTGGGTTCTTCTGAAATATTTCCTACTCCAGTGAGGTATAGGGAAGCCAGGACTGGCTAGTTGCTTTGGGGAAGAAACACAGGGGAACCCAAAAGCGCATCAGTGAGTTCTGTGGTGTTCACGGGCACAACTGTGGAGACTACTGACCATATTCTAAAAGCTAAGGATATTCCATACAAAACCATCATTTCACTATGATTATAGACATTGGAAAAATCCAAGTGTGAGGGGGATGTTGTGTAAAAATTCCATTCCATGAAAAAAAATGTGTGCTTGTGAGGGTAATTAAGGCAGGAGAGACACTTATGGGACTGTTCTTTTATTGTGGGATTAGAACAAAATTGCTTTCTTTTCTTATTAGAAAAATCCAATATTGGCCTGATTGTAGGCAAACATGACTTTAAAATAATGGGGACCAAGATCATCTTATTGCCTATATTGTAGCTACTTTGCTTACCAGACTGCAAAAAATGATAACAAATATTATGAAAGCAAATGCTACAAATTGTTTGTACATTTCCCTATTGCTGCTTTTTGTTTTACAAGGAATTCTGTGTACTATACTGTAAAGCCTTATTGTACTGTGTTGTCTTAACGGTGGCTTTCTGATAACACAAGAATATGTGACATATTTCTGTTGTGTTCTGCACCTGTAAACCTGATTTCAAAGGGCTGGCACATCTGGCTGCATTTGGCAAAAAAAATGGTCCTAGGGCCTTCCCAGTTTTGAAAGAACTTGGAAGCAACATCTGGTGAAGCATGAGAAGCTGCATTTGGGGTGGGTGGGAGGAATGGGAAAGCCCTGATGTGTGTGCCTGCAGTAATTCATACGTGCCTGACATGACTTTTGGTACTCAGGCCACAAAAAGGTCTACCCACAATGGGTATGTGTTTGGAGGCTGAATCAAGATTTGATGCTAGGTATTGCAGGGTCTGTCCCCCTCCCCTTATTTTTCTTCCTTCCTGCAATCTGCCCTACTTGTTGGAATGTGTAGATTTTGTTAAAATTCCTGTCCACAACATTTTTTGGGCGAAACATGGAGCTGCTCTACATTACATTTTATGGGGTTCCAGTTCATTTAACATGGTGATATCTAAAGGCCATTACTTACTTAGCATAAATCTCAGGATATGTTGGGGAAGCTGCATTTCTTCCTCACAAGGCTGACATTACAAGCGATTTAAATGTAGCAGCACCTGAGCGTAATGAGTCTGTTTTCATGAGGTAATTTCACATATTTGGCAATTATCTCCTCTCAGACTAGAAGAGGGTGCTTTAATTTTTCTTGAGCCTGCTTAAGGGAAATATGACCTAACATTACCTTATACAAATTAGCAACTAAGTTTGGAACTGCTTTTGTTTTAATCGAGGTGTGGCTTCCCTCCAGCTGAAGGAAGCAGTATATGGAAGCTAAGGTGGCCATGTCAACGACCTGTGGGGTCTGGGTTCAAATCTAAGCTCAGGTTTGGAATCAAGTTCTCTTCATTGGTTTTGGCTGCAAGAGATTTAACCCTCTGGAACTGTACCAATTATTGGCTCCTTTCATGGTCACAGTAGCTTGGGATATGTATACATTAGTGACAGAAAGAAAATAAAGAGACATGCCAGTGTTTTAAAAGTGGGTTTCACCATATCCAAGACTCTGTCCCTTTTGTAGCTTTGGTACTGACTACAAGATCTTGAGAATCAGTTCTCAGTTTTTTTTAAAAAAAATATTTCTCTAATGGCTGTAAAGATGGGCCACATATTTGAACAATTGAGGCCATGTAACTGACTGAAGAAGTGAACAGCTAGTACTAAGCCAGCTGTTTCCCTCTTTTCCCACTGATTATGGCCCCAATAATAGCCATAACATAAGAGCCCTGCTGGATCAGACCAGTCATCCATCTAGTCCAGCATTCTGTATCACACAGTGACCAGCTGGTTGCTTTGGAGAACCACCAAACCGAGAATAGAGGCCAAGGCCTTTCCCTGATGTTGCTTCCTCCCACCGGTATTCAGCCATTGGATCGTAACTCTTTCTTCTGTTTCAATAACACTGTCATCTGTTTTGGAGGTAATGGTCCATTATGGAGTGCATCCCTGTCATAATAGGTGCTTCCTGCTCATTGCACGAAACTGGTCTTGCATGATCAGAAGGTGTCTGGTGCTGGTGAAACATGCTCCACAAAGGAATCCAGTCTCCGCAACAGAGGACAATGCTGCCAAGATAGAAGGGAGGGTTAGAATCCAAGACAGGTCATTGCATATGATTATTTATTTAAACACATTTGTTAACCATCTTTCTTCCTTATGGAGCCCCAAGGTAGTTTACAAACAGAGATAAAACAGGTAGAATAAAATACATTAAAAACAGAAAACCAACATTTAAAATCACTACTCAGGACTGTTACTAAACTTAAACGCAGTCCTAAATAAAATGGTCTTCAACTACCTCCTGAAGGTCAAAAAGTGAGGGGCCAGGTGCACCTCCCTGGGGGGTTGTTCCAAAATCATGGGACTGCCACTGAAAAGGCCCTCTCTCGTGCATCCTCCAAATGAGTGCCTTTGATGGGGTTGTCAGGAGGGCCTCTCTCCCTGTGATCTTAATTCCTGGGCAGGAACATATGGGAGAAGATGGTCCTTCAGATGACCCAGTCCCATGCCATGAAGGTCTTTAAAGGTCAAAATCAACACCAGTGGATTAGTAGCCATTGTAATTGCTATAGTATTGGGGTCACATGCTCCTGATAGCTGGCTACAGCATCTTGCACTAGCTGCAGCCTCCACTGTTCAAAGGTAGCCGAAGTAGAGCACATTGCAATGTTCCAGTCTGGACGTAACTAAGACATGGATCACTGTGGTTAGATCTGACTCACCCAGGAATGGATGCAGTTGATGGACCAGCCAAAGCTGAGCAAACACACTCCGAACCACCACAGTCACCTGTTTTTCTAAGGAGAAGAAGGGATTGGATTTATACCCCACCCTTCACTCCTCGAAGGAGTCTCAGAGTGGCTTACAGTCTCCTTTCCCTTCCTCTCCCCACAACAGATACCCTGTGAGGTAGGTGGGGCTGAGAGAGCTCTGAAAGAACTGCTTGTGAGAGAACAGACTCTTCCAAGAGTGCCCTGAGTTACCACCCACTCGAGCACCTTGCCCAAGAATGGAAGATTGGAGACTGGCTGGATGTTCTCCAACACAGTAGGGCTTAGGGAGGGTTTTTTCAAAACAGGTCTAATCACTGCCTCCTTGAGTATGGATGGTACAACCCCCTCCCTCAAGGAAACAGTTACCAGTCCCCTTATCCACTCAACCGGGTCCCCCTCTGGCAGTTTTTATCAGCCAGGAACAGCAAAGATCAGGAACACAGGTGGTAGGTCTCACCTCTCTATGGATCTTGTCCATGTCCTTGAGCTCCACAAGTCGAAAAGTATCCATATAAATTGAACAAAAAGGTGCCAAAGGTATATCGTCTGAACATGCATCCACACTAGTATCTCACCCAGAGTTGATCTGGGGAATTTTGTCTGCAAAGTAAGTAGCAAATTCATCACAATGAGCTGTCATGTGGTCAGAATCCAGTTAGTAGGGTTGCCTGGTCTCCTGCTGCAGTGGGAGATCTCCTGCCAGCAGCTGCCATTTGGCAGGCCACCAAGGAAAAATAAACCAAAAATTACTGGTGCAACGAAGGCATAATGTCATTTCTGGGGTGAACCCAGAAGTGATGTTACAGTGCTCTAGGTTTCAGCAGACGATTCAGTAGAAACTCTGTGGTAAAACTATAGAGTTTCTACTAAATCCTAGAGTGACATGATATCACTTAAAACTGCACCCCAGAAATGACATCATGCCGTTCACATGATGGTGCTCCATGTATCTCCTTCCCCCATCTCTGTTGGCAACCCCAGTGATTAGTATTGTGTGCACAGTTACTACAGACATTGGCATTTTGGTCTGCACTGAGAGATTGGGCATGTGTATCTGAATGTTAGGGATGCTGAGGATGCTGCTGCCTACACTCATTACATGCGCATGTAAATCTGTGCACATGGGCTGTCAGTGAACTCACATCATCTGTGTATACCAGTGCTAATCTGTGGATATGGAAAGCAGATTTGTCTATGTTCCCCCTTTTTGCCTGTGTGTAGTAGTATCCATTGTGGGTCTGTGTTCATCTAAAGTCTGTTCTGCATGCACAGATTCTTTGCTGAAAACAGGCTTTTATCTGGGAAGAGAGAAGTTACTTCATTGGTGCACTGTTGCTAAGCCTAAAATTGTGTCTTAATGCAATAGGAACCATTGTAATTGAAACTAGATCAGCTACTTTTCTCAACCATTAATACATACTGATTTAAAACACAACATTTTGAAATAAGGTGGTGGAGATGGCCTCACCGTGAGCAGGACTTCAGTCTTTTATCTTACTCTATTCTATTTTAATTGGAAGATATACTGCTAAATCCCCAGCACTTTCTGAGTAAACACAAGCAATACCTTCATATAATTTAATATCCCGCGTTTTCTATCACAGGTTAATAGAAAGGCTTTGTAGAGGTAGAAGAGGTTCATTGGCAGACTGGAAATGTAATTCCTATTCAAAGATGAGGATAAAACACATCGTTGACGCATCCAAACTTTCTCTTAAAAATTACTATGGAGTACTGGAGCATGTATTCTACTCATCCTTTTGGGGATGTCAAAATGAACCAGAGATCCTTAATCTTTTCTCTTTCTTCCACTCCTGTCTTTTAAGTTGTTGCTTAAAATACCATGCATCCTATTTAATGGTATGGCAAACAGAAAATGATAGGTTTATTATCACTTTAATTAATAAAAGTTTATGATGGCTTAGATTATTCTAAAAAATTGTTGACAACCTAACTGATTAACACATATTTCCACATGTGTTTTGCTGGGTTAACTTTACCTTTAGCTTACCATCGGCATGTCCTATGCTTACAGCAGATTTATGGACTTTCGCTTTTTATGGTATCTCTCTAAGTAGGATTCATACATTAATCATGCCTTGTCATTACAGAAAAAAGTCTTGGGAATACTTATGCATTCCCTCCTTTTCCACCTCTTGCGCATGGCTCAGAAAAGTAATTGCTTCTGTTTTTGAAAACAACCCATAGTCTATGAATTGACTCTTTAATACTGATTTGGAGGCAAGAGGACACAGGATAGTTCTGGCTTGGATGCAATAACAAATCGTAGCTTGCAAAGGTGGAAGGGATTGATTCCTGAGCTGGTGGGGAGGGAGTGAAACAAAGAATTTTCAATGCTCGTCATTACATTTGAATTATGGGTTTGTGTACCCACAGTCTAGGAGATTCCTGTGGCAAGGCAGCTAATAACGTGAGAAGGCTATAGCAGGGGTCCCCAACCTTTTTTTAGCCTTCAGTCAAATTTGGAATCCTGACACGGCATGGTGGGCACAGCAACAAATGACTGCCACAAAATGGCTACCGCAGGGGGCAGAGCCTGCCACAAAATGATTGCCACAGTGTAACTTCAGTAAGATAATGTAGATCCTTGTGCTGTGGTGGCAATTATTGCCAAAGCACCATTTAAAAAAAAAAATTGCACCACTAATCAGGTCTTCAATATTCAGTCAGAAGCCTTGCTGTGCAAAAGCCCTTCTTGGCCCCGCCTACTTCCTGGCCCCTACCTGGCCCTGCCCATGGCACCCATGGAAACCAGTTTGGGGACCCTTGGGCTATACTTTTAGAGGGGTCATAAGAACATAAGAGAAGCCAATGTTGGATCAGGCCAGTGGCCCATCCAGTCCAACACTCTGTCACACAGTGGCCAAAAGTACCAGGTGCCATCTGAGCAGAACTTGTGAGTAGTTAAGGATGGAATGTGGTAGAACAGCTTGCTAAATTCTGTTTCCTCTGATGAGAATATTTAAATACTCCAGGCATCCTGTTGCTGTCATATTCTCCAACAACCATAGTTACTCAAAAATTCTGAATTCTGGTTTATGGGGGTACACAGTTTAACCTGACTGTGGACTTTGGGTTTCCTGGTGTGAGAATATTAGTCCTTCTAGGACAAGTACTTCTATTTATTCCTATATGTGCATTGGGTTTTTTTCTTCTTCCTTGGTACAACTCCAGGTGAGGAAATTTCCTTCCCTGGGAAGTTATGTGAGTGGAATTTTATTTACTTTTACTAGCTTCCATTTGTGTAGTTAGCATTGGGGAAGCATAAAAATGAATATTCTAGCCATCTTCCAGTTACAAGACTGTTCCAATAAATACAGCATTTTTGGAGCAAGGGTATATTTTATGTATGCTAACTTTTCTTCACACTGTTCCTCTTCTGATGATTCATTTAGATTCAGAACCTGCCTTTTCAAAAAAGATCAAGCCCAGTACTGTCAGCTGAGCACTAAAAAACCAGGTGTCCCAGTGCCCAGAACCTAAATCAAACAGGGCCAGGGGAGATGACAGAGAGGAAAGCCCAGTGAAAAACAGATGTTAATTAATTTGCTGAAAGGTATTACAGACATTCTGCAAATCTGCTTGCTTGAGTCCAGTGTTTAACATCTTTACATCGTGATATTTGTAAACCTGTGGATTTTGCTTTTTTAAAAATGTAGACGGTGGACATACACAAAGAGAAAGTGGCACGTAGAGAGATCGGCATTTTGACAACCAACAAGAACACATCCAGAACTCATAAAATCATTGCACCAGCAAACATGGAGCGTCCTGTAAGGTATATTCGAAAGCCTATAGACTACACAGTGTTGGATGATGTGGGCCATGGTGTAAAGGTAAGGAGTCAAGTTTTCCCCATCCCCAATTATTTGCAGTAGCAAACAGTACCTGAAATTTGTATTATTCCTTGTGAAATAAATTTCTCTGCAATAATTGGCTGCTTTTGTGTCATGGTCAGTGTCTTGTTCCTCAAACATATGTCCTGCCTCTGTATGAACTTATTTCACCTTTTGTAGGTCCCCTCTGACATGCTGATAATTTATTTATTTATTTATTATTTATTTGTTAGACCTTTACCCCACCCTCCCGCCAAAGTGGCTCAGGGCAGTTTACAGTAGTTAAAAACCAGTATACAATTAATAGAATATCAAGTCTAAAACAATACAATCGATAAAATATCAAAATACAACTTATTAAATTTAAGATTAAGATATGGCGGCCATCTGTTATAAAGTGCAAGTAGTTATGTGGAACGGTCAGTGTGGTCAGACTATTGAAACGCTTGCCGGAACAGCTCGGGCTTTACCGCTCTACGGAATTGTTGAAGATCCCGTAGAGCTCAAATTTCATTTGGGAGCTGATTCCATAATACCAGTGCAGCTAACATTTCTTTGGCATGAACAGAGATCTCATGCACAAGTGTTAATATCCCAGCTACACACACAGAGAAGATATATATTAGGTCAAAATTATTTGCATTTCTGAACAAATGTAATATGGCATATGGTCCATTGAACCTGGTGGGATATAAATACTGAACTAACAAGCACGGGGTGGGGCTGTAAAGTCTTCCAATAGTAGTGCTCCCCATACTGCACATACATATGTGCATTTGTGCATGCTTACACTCTTATGTGGGTCCATATTTTGAAGGGTCCAGAGAAGGAGAACAAAAACAGCTGTAATCTTAGTTTTGTGGACATTTTGGAGGTGTGTGTGTGTGTGTAACAAGCTAGGGATTGTGTAGCTTGCTGCTTTCAAATGGGAGCACAGCAATGGCAGTACTAATAGTGGACTGTTTTAATGTTATACATTTTAAATTGGTGGTATGGTGACTCGAAGCCAGTTCGAAAAAGGCCTGGAGCTTGTTTGTGTGCTTCTGTGACTGCTCTAGAAGCTGCAAGTATCGTCTGATCCTGAAATTTACCTGTGCCACTTGCTTTCCTCAAGTCTGTAGAACCCTGTTGTTCCAGCTGTCGTTTTGCTGTGTCATCCCAGCACCATACCCCACTTGAGTTTCTTCTGTGGACTGCTGGAGAGAGACCTGAGCTGCAGTTTGAAATGCTGCTATAAAAATCCCTCTCCATTGTTTTATGCTCAGTGGGCTCTCGTTGTCATCCTCTTGAGGAAGACAAGGGCAGGGAGAATAGAAGATCACCCCAGAGGCCCTGATATCTTAAGGGGCCTCTGGACTGGGCTCTTATTCTTGGTGGTAGCGGGTGGACCAAATACTTTTTGGGTGTCATTGGGCTTTCTGCTAATCTTTGGGTCTTGGCAGGTTTCCACCCATGCTAATCCTTTTTATCAGTACTATAAGGGACACTCACCTCACAGTTAGACAACCTATGGCTTAGAGCTATGTGTAACTCTCAGAAACACGTTGTCTTGATGAAGGATTCAATCAGAGTGATGCTTTTAAAGCAATTACTGGCTTTGAAAAGTTACTGCTTTCTAGCTGTCAGATGCATTCTGGTTTCCAAATAATGCCATGGAAGCATTACCCTCCCCTTGACTTTCTACCAAACCTTTTAAGATAACTTTTAAGAAAAAAGCAAATAGAGTCATAGATATCTGAGCATGAGAGGCGGACCTAAAGGAATCCTTGACTCTGAGCAGTCATGTCTGCAGTGCTTTGTTTTGGAGGACTTGATCAGCTAGAGCTTTGGTTAATTGGCCTGCTGAGAAATTAGTGACAAACAGAGCCCTTCTTTCTGGGGCTACTTCCAGTGTCATGTGTTAAGATTTCAGGTGTCCATTTTGTGAATAACTTGGACCCTGGTTATTCAGGTGAGAATCTGGAAGAGACAGGAAAGCTCTCTGCTGTTCATCTTGTTGTGTCCCAAGACAGTTGTCCAAAACAGAATGCACTTAGCATAGCACATGAATTAAATCCCGTAGTCTCCAAAGGTCTGCTGGGAGGCTTTTGCTAATCATCTAACAATAGTGACAGAAAGGGCCTCCATTATAGTAGATTTCTGTACAGGTGTCTAAATGAAGGCGTCCCTGTCCGCTAGCTGACTGGACATCGGAGTCTTCTTTTTTCCATATAACACCGTGTAGATAAAGCTATGTTGAGCTTTTACAGAGGAGAGAGGATGTCTATTTGTTTATTTTCATTCATAGTCCTCCTTTCTCACAGCGGATGACTGATAGGACTTTCAGTCATAATAAGCTGATGGCAAAATATGATAACATTTGAATTATAACAGTATTTGAATCGAACAGCAAAGTAACATAAAATAAAAAGTAAAATAACATGATGCCAGTGGGGCAGGGATTGAAGAATTGGAGATTGCCTCCCAATCTGATCTGTTGCATCTTAGCTGTACGACTCAATAAGAATGTCCTCCTGAACAATTATTTTTGCATATTTTGTGAAATGACAGAAGTGTGGGGGCCTTCCTAATAGCCTTAGGCAGACAGTTCCACAGTATGGGAGCTGCCACAGAGAATGTGTGTGAATGGGCAGTTGCCAATTTGCCTGTTTGCAGGGTGGCACCTTCAGAAGGCTTTGCTCTGATAATTGAAGCTGTCACAGTGGAACATAATAGGAGAGGCAGTACATGAATCCAGTGTTGTGAGGGGCTTTGTAGATGACAGTTAGAACCATGAATTGAGCTTAGTACCTGATCGGCAACCAATGGAGTGCCTGCAGAGTGGGAATAATATGCAGAATCTAGTTAGTACCTAATAGTAGCCAGGCTGTGGTGTTCATTGTCAACTGGAGTTTCTGAGTTATGTTTAAGGGAAGACCCATGTAGAGTGCATTATAGTAGTCTAGCCTCGAGGAAACCATTGCACGGATCCATGTGGCCAAGTCAGCCAAATCAAGGCAGGGGGCCATCTTCCAAGATGTGAAGTTGGTAGAACACCTTTTTTGCAGCTGCACCAGCTTGCTTCTCCACCAATAAATCTGGACTCAGAATCATCCTTAGGGTCTTAAACAAGTCTGTGAGAGACAATTGGGCCCCATCAGTAGTGGAGAGCTCCATGTTCTTTGAGGCCTTGGCCTTCCCAATCAACATTACTTCCGCCTTGTCAGAATTCAGTTTCAGCTTGTTTACCCTTAGCCATTCAACTACAGCGGTCAGGCATTGGTTCAGAGACTATAGTATCACCAGGCAATTTAGATAAAAGAAATATAGAACTCATATTGTCAGCATATGTATAGTACCCTTTATCGAAACCACAAATGATTTCTCCCAAAGGCGTCACATAGAGATTGAATAGTATGGGAGACAAAACTGAACCCTATGAAATCCTACAAGGCAGGTCCCACATTGTAGAAAACCTGTTCCCTCAGCAACCATTTAAGCTCTGGTGGCAGCAGTAAGAGAAACTACAGAAAGATGGTCCATTGCTGAGTTATGAAATAGTTTATCAAGTTGGCAGTGGTTTCATTCCACGTTCTTTTAAAAAACAGAATGCTTGCCTGAGTTCAATTTTTCAGCATAGTAATGTTTTCTGTCCTCCTTGTGAGAGAAGGTCCTATCTATAAAATAAAAATGATTTCAAACACTACTTTGTTAGCTAGTTGGTATTCGGATATTCTGTCATTGGCCGTTGGCATTAGTGCATATTCACTATCTCATTTGCTAAAGACTGTAGTAAACAGGGACCAAATTCAGTTAGGCAAAATTGGAGGGAACCAGTTACACTTCGCTTAAAAGAGTAACTTGACCAGTGTATGCAACACTTGGAGAACAGCCCTAAAAAGGCCTAGTTAAAAAAACTGGCACATTATACTCAGTGGGTAGGGATGCCAGACCCCCCGGTGGGAACGGGGGTCCCCCTGCTTTCAGGCCCCACCTCTCCTCCACTAGAATTACCCCCCCAACAGGGAGGAACACTGGAAATTAATGTGATGTATCTACGTGACCTAGAAGTGACGTGGGGACTTTATGGGGTGACACTCTGTTTTTTGGGCAAGAATCTATGGTAGAAGAGAGTTCTACCACAGAGCTTTTGCCCTAAAGCAAGAGCGTCCTCCCCATATTCCCGACATGCCTACGTCACTTTTGGGTCATGTAGGCACATCACATTAATTTCCAGCGTTCCTCTTTGCTCCTGGTGGTACTTGCACCCCCCATCCCCCGCCAGCAGCTCGAAGAGGCCTGGCAAGGCTATCAGTGGGACTTACTCCCAGGAAGGTATTTTTAAGAAACAGTATTGTATAGCAGTTGGAGTGTTAGCTAGGATCTGGGAGACCCTGATTAAAATTCCCACTCTACCATGAAGCTAAGTGGAGTGACCTGGGGATGGGTTCTTTCTCAACCTAGAAGAAAATAAAAGGGCTGTACCAGTCACCCGAGATAAAAAATAATGTCAAGGCCGATGGTACAAAATCAGGTACTCTTTTTGAAGAACCTACTGCAAGACGAGCAGATTCCCTGATGAAGCCTGTTGGCGAAACATCTAAGAATTTTTTTGGGGGAATTTTAACTGAGTAATAATATAATTTTACCTAATTTTGCACCATTGGCCTTGGCCTTATTTTTTATCTTTCTCAATCTAACCTGTCTTACAAGGTGGCTGTTCTGAAGATAAAATGGAAGCGGAGCAAATGATATACACCACTTTGAGCTCCTTGAAGGAACCGTGGGATAAAAATTTACTAGATAAATGAATATGTTCCCGTTTTAATGCATTTAAATATCTTTGAAACTTTTTCAAAGGCTTGTTCAAGCAGGCAGTTTTGCAATTGCATTTCATAAAGTCTACCAAATGACAGCTCTATATGTTTGATTTAGCATTAAAGAAAGCCCAAAACAAAATATTCATTTCTCTTCAAATGTACAATGTTCCTGTTCTGCTTTTTTGGTAAGAAATCACTGATGTACACAAAGTTTATTGAAAAGATTTCGGTTCCTTATAAAAGTAACCGTATCTTATTGGGAATCTGGTAGAGTAAATGGTGATCAGTTTTATAGTTCTCCAAGAGGAGGAAAGAATGAACATCAATGATCCTTTCATGATATTTTTTTAAAAAACAAAATGCTTTCCTCATTGTGTCCCACTTGCTGTGTGTGCTGAATTTGTGCTTAATACAGGGGGATTCTCTTGTTTGATTGAACTCATACAATACCAACTTTTTTTTGCCTTGACTCCAGGTCTAATAATTTTGCTAAGCCAAAGTGAGATTTGGAATGTTAAGATGTATACTATTTGGAAGCTAGTCAACTACATATAGAAGTACTGAAGTGAATGTTTCCATTTTTTAAAAATGGGGTTTTCTAGGTCTCCAAGCTGCAGAGAGAGGTTAAGTGGCACAACTTCTTCTTGGGAGCTAGTGTAGAATCTAAGAGAGAGAGATTGGGATTCTTTAGTTCAGCTTCCATCTTGAATTTACTGTACAGCCCTTTTGAAGCCACTGTTCTTTCAATGCCATGTTCCTGATCTAGAGGATGGAAATAATACTGATCCTCCCTTAAGGGGGTTCCTGAGAACTAAAAGTTGAAGTGCATCAGCCTTACAGGGAAAGTATGATGCTGGTGGTCCAAAAGCATCTCAGTGCTAGCAGCTGGTACATTTTCTTATGCAAAGGATTAAAGCCATAATAATACTCTTTGGAAGTCCCTGATGTTCACCAGTCCACCAGTTTCAGTTCTTGCTTTATATACTACAACCCCATGCCACATCCTTCAAAAATGGATTTTTGGGGAGAGGGGCATTGCAGATGGGTTCCAGTGAGAGAGCCCCGTACTACAAAAGGAACTCCATAATCAATAGTCAAGATGCAGATGTATATAAAACTAAGAATTTTTTTTTTAATTATCTCAGGTCACATTCAAAAGTGAAATGTTGCTATGCAGAGCGTGCTTCTATGTAGGAAACAGCATGCCACCTACATGTAGATTAGGGGAAATGTAGTTCCTTCCAAAAAAGTGGATTGTGCTAGTAACAAATGCAGCACCCATCTTTTGGAAGATTCTCTGTCTTTGTCTAAGCAACTGAAATGGAGTTTTTAAAAATCAGATAGTGGAATTTAGAGCTGAATAATAAAGAATTTCTCCAAGACTGTTTATGCAAATGTGTAAAAAGCTATTTGTATCTGTTGATCGTTCCTAGTTTTGGAAGCAGTGGCGATTAGACATATGGAATTGTGGAGGGCATGGTTGTAGAGTGCATGCTTTCTGTATAAAAAGCCCCAGGTCTCATCCCTGGCACTTCCAGGTTTGACAAATCAAAATGGATTTATTTTTTGTAGCAAAAAGGTCTGGGAGGGTTTTCAGACTCATGCTGTAGAAAAGTGCTGCCTGTCAGAATAGGCAGTATGGGGTTGACTCTGTGTTCAGGCAGCTGCCCATGTCACAAAAGTGACAAGGTACGGAACGGGTGCATGCGATCAAATTCCTGCATGCAGCCCTGTGTGGAGAGATGTTAGTGTACACGCAGCTGACAAAAGCCAACAGTCATCTCTGCTGTAATGGCTGCTGGGGAAAAGGACACCCAAAAATAATGCAATGCCGATCAAAGATTTGAGAGGCAAGTTTATTTCTTTGAGATCTCATGTACCCTTCCCTTTCTTAAGCAGGGGTCTCCCCCCAAAACAAACAAACAAACATTTGCAGCCTATATAAATATGCAGGTTAAGCAATGGTTATGATGGTCACCATTGCTGCAGCCATTGCTCTATTTTTTTAAAAAATGCTGAATTAAGGCGAAGATGCCTCCTTCGTGGAAAATAAATTCTTCTTTCTCTGTGGTTGCAAGTGAGGGCTATTTTTTTTGTACCTGGACTGCAAATACCAGTTGCACTGATGAGGAAAGTGGTTGCAAATACTGTATTCTTGTTTAAACCTGCCATATGAATAATATTAATAATAATTAGATTTGCCATTAATTTCTGCTTTTCTTCCTCCTTTTTCTTTTTGCCAACGTAAGTGGCTAAAAGCCAAGGTAAGAGGAGTTATTTCTCACTTGACCCACAATGCCCCATTGACAGTAGAGGCTGTTGAACCGTTACACCTGGAAGCTAGTTCTCTCCTGTACTTCTCTCTGCTCTTTGTTTTTCCGTAGGTTGTGTTTAGATGTACTGAACTTCGGCTCCCACCTGTTAGTTGATATATCACAGATATATTGACAGATGCATTTTTTAAATCCATACATAATGTTAATTTTGCCTAACACACATAGCGCTTGGCTTAGATGCTTTCCCCCCCCTCCCCTTACTGACTTGCATTGTAGACAAAGGTTCTCCAGAAACACTTGCATGCCTTTGCTAATCAGATAGCTGGACTAAATGCATTAGTAAATCTTCGATTCAGAATAAATTCAGTGGATCCGACAGATTCACTGAAATCAGATTTTTTTCACGAGCCATTTTTTACGCTTAGCTTAGTTTCCATTCACCGTGCTTAGACATGGATTTTTCTTTTTGTGTTTTAATCCAGTACGCAGTAAAAAAGAAGCTGTGGTTTAACAGCTGTCTGGGAATTGTCACTGGGAAGAAGCGTATTCAAATACTGCACTTACTATTTGAGTCATTTCAGCACAGAAAAATAAATAAATCATTATTCTGGCTTTCAGCATGGAAACAGTCAGCCTGCAAGAACTGGCACTTTGTCAAGAACAAATCCACCTACACAGAAACCACCAAGTCCTCCTATGTCGGGCCGGGGAACTCTGGGGTAAGAATAAGACAACAGCTTCTGATTTTGCGTTGACAAAGAACATTGTCTTTCATTGCACATGCCAATATTGCCCTAGAAATAGTGTCTGCTTTTTTTTACCCCTAGTGCCTTTCTAAAGTTGTGTTTTAATATAAAAATGTTATTTCAATTAATGCAATTTATTTCAATGGGATCATCTAAGTGCTCTTCAAGTCTGCAGCCTAGATGAGGAATCTGCTTTCTTGCTTTGTGTTCCAGTCAAAGGTGAAAGCCGCAACTGTTCCACAGGCACAAGGATTTCTGCTCTGGAAGATTGATTTTCATGCCTCTCCC
Organism: Gekko japonicus; assembly: GCF_001447785.1. Classification (NCBI taxonomy): domain Eukaryota; kingdom Metazoa; phylum Chordata; class Lepidosauria; order Squamata; family Gekkonidae; genus Gekko; species Gekko japonicus. Next base: position 270,860 of record NW_015168047.1, read on the forward strand.
CTCCCACAGCAGCCTGGAATGACCATTGAAATTTGGTTCCTAGGGGCCCCCTCTCTGTTGCAGAGGCTCAAAAAAGATGGGGTTGGAAGATACGGTAGCACGTTAGAGCCTTCGGCAAGAAGAATTAGACCTTGATTACAAGCAAGTACATTATGTTGTATTGGTCAGGAGCAGCATTAGGCTAGATGATACTATTCTACTGCTGTCTCTTAGTGCTTAGTTTCTCAAGATGGTGAGTTGGGATCCTCTAGTAAGGAGTTGAAAAAACTCCTTCAGGTGGAGTGGGGTCACAGGTTGCCAGAGCAGTGGTTGTAATTCACTGCTTCAGGAAGGCAAGTGGTGGCTGGGTTTCCATGTCCATTCGCCTGAGCAGGAACTCTGCAAACAACAGCAGGAACACCTGGGAACGGAAGTTAGGCTTAATTGCTCTGGAAGGCACATTCCTATCATCTAGGTTCATTATATTCAAGACCATATTGCTGGCCAAGAGAGGTAAGGTGAAAGAATGATTCTAAACTCTTTAGTATCCATTTGCCAGAATCTATAAATCTTGGCAAGATGCCTCCACTGTAGATGAGACTCTCTGTAGACTCATGTCAAAGATGTGGGTCTCATGGGCTTGAGTTCATGGAGGCTGAGAGAAACTACAGCTGAAGATAAGGGTTTGGATCCAGGCTAAATTTTGCATCAGTGCAACAAAATTTTCCTGCCGCCCCACTCCAGGCTACTGACCTCCAAGACATGCTGAACTTGGGGGTCAGGGGACATGATGAGGTTGGAGCTGCAGAAGGAAAGGGGAATTGGTGGAAATTGCCCATTTTTTTGTTCAGTCGCACAGTCGAGTCCGACTCTTCGCGACCCCATGGATCATCTCCCGCCAGGCCCTCCTGTCTTCCGCCGTCCTCTGAAGTTGGCTCAATTTCATGTTCGTTGCATCAATTACACTGTCTAACCATCTCATCCTTTGCCGTCCCCGTCTTCTTTGACCTTCAATCTAGGTCTTCATAGAACCGGTCCACTTCAGCCTCTTCTGCATCAGTGGTTGGGGCATAGACTTGGATTACTGTGATGTTGAATGGTTTGCCTTGGAATCGGACAGAAATCATTCTGTCATTTTTGAGATTGTATCCCAGTAATGACTTTTGCACTCTCTTGTTGACTATAAAGGCCACACCATTTTTTCTACGAGATTCCTGGCCACAGTAGTAGATATAATGGTCTTCTGAGTTAAATTCGCCCATTCCTGTCCACTTAAGTTCACTGATTCCTAAGATATCGATGTTAAGTCTTGCCATCTCATTTTTGACCACGTCAAGCTTACCTTGATTCATAGATCTTACATTCCAGGTTCCTATGTAGTATTGTTCTTTGCAGCATCGGACTTTCCTTTCACCATCAGACACATCCACAACTGAGCGTCCTTTCGGCTTTGGCCCAGCCGCTTCACTCTTTCTGGGGTTACTTGTACTTGCCCTCTGCTCTTCCTCAATAGCATATTGGACACCTTCCAACCTGAGGGGCTCATCTTCCGGCGTCATATCTTTTAGCCTTTTGGTACTTTCCATGGGGTTTTCTTGGCAAAAGTACTGGAGTGGGTTGCCATTTCCTTCTCCAGGGGGATCACTCTTGGTCTCTGCTGTGGCCTGTCCGTCTTGGGTGGCCCTTCACGGCATAGCCCACAGCTTCATTGAACCGCTCAAGCCCCCTCGCCACGACAAGGCAGTGATCCATGAGGGGGATTGCCCATTTAGTCTGGGTCTATACCAAGTGTTTGATTGCATTCAGATGTTGTGGCAGACTGAATTGGATGGACATAAACACAGCTCGTTGCCATATGCCTGTGCTTTCCTCTTACCCCTCCTTCCAAAAAAGTACACAATTGAATGCTTCTGGGTGTGTGCATTGAATCAGGTTCCTCTTTCCTGTGATTTTCCTGGGCAAACTGAAGATTGCTTTCTGCATGCAAACCAGGACTCTAAACCTTAGTTTAATTCCAGTTTAGAATCCTGGCTTGCAGAAGGAAACAAACTCCAGTTTGCTCAGGTGCTTGTATTTTGGATGCCGTGGCAAACTAGAGTTTGATTCCAGGTTTTTCAAACCTGGTAACTTTCTCTCATTCTCAGTGCCCAAAGGGAGATGAGGAAGGAGCAAGCACAGCAGCAAGCCTGTCACAATAAAACCTCTGTTTCTTGTCACATCTGGATTTGAGATTTAACGTGGACAAATGACTGGTGCTTATGTGCATGGCAGAAAGGCACATAGCTAGAGATGTACAACATTCTGCTAATGGCACTCACCATAAGGTTCTGATCTCGTTGGGAAACATGTAAAGCCAGATTATGACTCTCAAAAGGCTAGGTGGAAGGAAGAGAATCCACAGTGCCTGACATTATGTGTTGACTTGTGAAACATCCAAATGCATTTAATATTTAAGAGACAGCTGTTCAGTGAGAGCTGACTCCTATAGTGATTCCCAATACATGGCTGATTTTGGACTGCAGTGTTAAATAAAGCAAAGGAGAAATGTTGATGTCCAGCTTTGCACAATATGCTTGGTAAATGGTACCTTCTGTGCAAAAGTTTAAACACGTCTCAATAATTTAAGGTGACATAACAGTTTCTTTGAACTAGGAACTGTTAAATGAGAAGCCCACAGACTAGAAAACATTACTGGCTTGATTGCAGGGTGGGGTGAGCTCTAAGGGAGCTGCCAGTCCTGGTGTAGAAAGTAATCACTGGTGTAGAAGGCATTTTATGGAACAGAAGTTGGAAGAAAATATGGGTTGAGTGCATAAATCCTGCAGTGAGCTGAAAGATATAGCAGTTGCTGAGTACTGGAAAAAGGAGTGCAAGACTCATAAATCCAACAGGATGCCAATGAACTGCGTTTAGCTTGGAAAGGTTTGGAAGGACTAATTATTTTACTGCATTCTACTGCTGAAAAGTAGAACTTGTGACACCTCTGGAGGTAGGTGATGATAAAGTTAGCCTTAATTGCATTGGAAGGCAGAGAATGAATAAAAATTGTCTAAAATATGTTCGTTGGGCCAAAGCTTGGCTCACTCTTGCTCATTATGCAAGGGTAGACAAAGCCAACTCATTTCAGGGACCTCTGTAGAAAAACCAGCACCCATCTACATGAGACTGTCACTGACTACTCCAGCTTTAATGGACTGGACAAATGTTCTGTGAAATGTCTAGATTTTTCCTGTGTGGTGGTGTTACCAGCAAGTATTATACTGGTATCATTTAATAAACCATGTTTGGTGTAGAGCCAGTTTGGTGTAGTGGTTAAGTGTGTGGACTCTAATCTGGGAGAACCAGGTTTGATTCCCCACTCCTCCACTTGCACCTGGCTGGATGACCTTGGGCAAGCCATAGTTCTGATAAGAGCTATACTTGAAAAAGAGCAGTTTCTGTCAAGAGCTCTCTAAGCCCCACCTACCTCACTGGGTGTCTGTTGTGGGGAGGGGAAGGGAAAGGAGTTTGTAAGCCGCTCTGAGACACCTTTGGGTAGTGAAGGGTGGGGTATAAATCCTCCACGGAATACCAGGGTTCAGATGCAGAGGCAGGCAGTAGCAAGGCACTTTTCTGAAATGTCCAAGCCCCACTAGAGGTCACCAGAAGTCAACCATGACATCCAGGTGCGCGCACACACACACACACACACATATCCACAAATACGCACTAAAGAAAAAAGAAGAAAAAAGAATGAGACTCAGTAGAGGGTTCAAGAGGTCAAGGTGTCAGGATTGTGAGACCAGAGTATACAAATATTCCAGCTGGGATTGCGGGGATCTTTCTTCTTCTCAACAGAATGACTTTGTCAGCATGGGCTGGACTCATATTATGGTCTACATGGAGTCTGGAATGGGTGTCCTTTCCAACAGCTGAAGCCCAAATTTGGCTTGCAGTCTCTTCTGTCCTGGTCTTGATGTCTTGGAAGGGTGACCCTACATGAGCATGCCAGTTGGGGGGTCAGTCAAGTGATAAAATACATCAGTAGAGGCCACAGAAAGGAGATGCATGTGGAATAGGTCCTACATTTCCCTCTCCAAGATGAATGCAATGACTTGGACATCATATGATATGCTTCATTGTGGAGTGAGTGTTGTAAACATATAGCCTACTGAGTACAGGCTTGGGGCTAGCCTGATGTGATGGGATTATGGTTGAAGAGGAGGAAGGCACATTCAAAACAGAAGTAGTGTTCAGATAGAATTCAGCGGATAGAGTGGTTGGAAGAATTGAGTAAAATCCCCTCAAAGATGTATTGGGTGATCAAAAAAACGAACCATTTGCCTTGGAAGCACAGAAGCTTTTACACAGTGTCCCCAGTCCTCCACGTTTCCTGGTTAAGGGAAAATGCAGTTCAAAAAAATTACAAAGATGATCTGACTCAATGGTAGCAAGAGAGAGAAATTTTACTTACAAAAATTTAAGTCACTACAGCTCCAAGCCCATGTAAGAGAGATAAGAAGAGAGGTCCTATAAAAGGTGAAAACAGAAAGTGAGGAACAGCCAATGACAGCTCAACATCTAACCGATGAGAGGGTGGGGCAACTGCCAAGTGTACCTGAGTGAGAAAATTCTCTTAACTCTTTCTCTCCCAGATAGTCTTGCTTCCAGAGTTACATACCCTACAAGAGGTACATGTGTAGAACTGCACATATGACCCTACAGGTAAGCCACCCACTGTTCCTTGACTGAGGTCTCCTTGGTTAAGGAAGGATGGCTTATCATGAGTTTGATTTGCAAAATGGCTTGAGGAATCAAAGCTTACGATTTCTCAAGAAGATAAAGAACTTACATTTTTCAGGTAGTTGTTGATTTTGGACGTTCTGTATTAAAAAACACAGCCACCTAACATAGGAAACTAGGTACTGAGGAACAGGCTTCCAGTTATTGTAGCCTTCTCTCCACATGCTAACTTTCTAAGTATAGGTCCACATGTTCATTTTCTAAATATAGGCTTTTTGAGTGGTAAGGATCATTCGGTCACCTGAGCCCATCACCACCTGAAGTGGTTCATCAAGGTAGTGCAGCCGTGTTGGTCTGAAGCAATAAAACAACGTTTGAGTCCAGGGGCACCTTTAAGGCCAACAAAGTTTTATTCAAGGTGCGAGCTTTCATGCGCTCGCACACTTTGTCAGACAATGAAATGGAATTACAGATCATACTTGTATGTATAAAAGGTAAAGGTAAAGGTTCCCTTGCTCGAAAGCCAGTCGAATCCGACTCTAGGGTTGCGGTGCTCATCTCCGTTTCAAAGCCGAAGAGCCAGCGCTGTCCGAAGACTTCTCCATGGTCATGTGGCCGGCATGACTAAACCCCAAGGCGCACGGAACGCTGTTACCTTCCCACCGAAGTGGTCCCTATTTATCTACTTGCAATTTCTTGCTTTCGAACTGCTAGGTTGGCAGGAACTTGTATGTATACAGGGTGGCTTATTAAATTAGCATCTTCACTATTTTGCACGCTAATTTAACAAGCTACTCTGTGTGTATACACGCCTGATCTGTAATTCCATTTCACTGTATCTGAGGAAGTGTGCGTGCACACGAAAGCTCACACCTTGAATAAAACTTTGTCGGTCTTAAAGGGGCCACTGGACTCGAACGTTGTTCTGAAGTGGTAAAGTTTAGTATACCTCCATATGATGAGCTGTTTTTCCTAGACATGCTTTGACACTTGGACCAATTCCGCACTGACATTTTTGTCACTCATTTTTCCCTATTGCTTTGGGGGTCCCGTCCCCCCCCCTTTCCACATGTGTTTTGCTCCCTCTGGGACTACTAGAGAGAGCAAAACACTTTTTTTTGGGGGGGGGGGAATACCCTGAAGCAATAGGGACAAACGAGTGACAAAAATGTCAGTGTGGGATTGGTCTTGGGTGTTCCGATGGCATGTTCTGGGATTCTCGCAGCTGTAGTTCGCACCACAGGATTTTGTGTGCTTCTTTTATTTATCTTTCTCTCCTTTCCCCCTTACACACTTATATAGTTCTCTATCTTCTGGCTTTCTTTAACCACAATTTGCTTTGAGGTTGGAATATTGCAGGCAACTGTGGGTTGGATCCCCACAATAGGTCAGTGAGAAGTACTGATGGGAGCAGATGGTTCCCGTGTTTTCCTCCCTCTGTTCAGCCCTAAGAAAATGGATTCCTTGAGTCATAAGAGCTATGCGTTGCCTTTGGAGGCTATCGTGGAGGGGGGGACGGGAGGTGAAGTCACCTTTCCTGCCTCTTTTGACAGTGAATAGAAAAGAGGACAATTTCACCCTTTTCTCCTTTCTTCTGCAATGCTTGAGCTGATGAGTTTAGCAAGTGGTTAAAGACGCTGAACTGCAGGCTGGGGAAGGTCAGTAGTTTGGCAGTTCAAGATCCGGGTGCCGCAAGACAGGGTGAGCTCCTGTCTCTAGTTCCAGCTCCTGCCAACCTAGCAGTTCGAAAGCAAGAAATTGCAAGTAGATAAATAGGGACCACTTCGGTGGGAAGGTAACAGCGTTCCGTGCGCCTTGGTGTTTAGTCATGCCGGCCACATGACCACGGAAACGTCTTCGGACAGCGCTGGCTCTTCGGCTTTGAAACGGAGATGAGCACTGCAACCCTAGAGTCGGATTCGACTGGCTTTCGAGCAAGGGAACCTTTACCTTTACTTATAACCCCAGGAATCAACTTTTCAGGGACTGGGTGAGACTGGTGGCAGGGATAGGAAACGGTCTCAGTCCTTACGCTGAAGGATTTTTTTGGGGGGGGGGTCCAGCCTGATGCTTGGCACTCATCTCCAAACCCTGATGGGAAGTCTGTTGGGAGGTTAGTGGCAACCAGAATTACGCAATCCTTACATCAAGGTAAACTATCATTAGAATAATCTATAAAGAGGTTTGGAAGGAAGAAGTATGCAAACAGTCCCCGATTCCTTCTGAAACCACTGTTTGGAGGATTGTCCAAACTGGACATTTGTGGTAGCTGCAAGAACTCATTTACAGCTGGATGTATTTGAAGCAGCCACTTTATATGAAATCTGAACCCCAAATATCCCAGGATGTAGCGGCATTTGTTACTTAGTTGGCTACTGGATTTCTGTCGACGATATATTTTATGCATGTTGAGCTATGGCCGGCTGTACAGTTCCAGGTCGAGGATGTTAAAATACCCTTATGAATATTTGCATTTCTTGTAACATCATGAATATATTTTGCTGCAGTTCTACAGATTTAAAATGTTCTTGTCATTTATCTTGAAATCTATCATATTTATGTCTGGTCCTCCTTTACCGTTTAGATGTGTAAATTCATGTAGCATATTCAGCACTACAAAGTCATATTTTAAATTTGTGTTTCTTTCTGCATGACTTGTGCAAACCCATAATTTCTGAACACAATTATGGACTTCCCTGACTTTATGAGATGGCTGAAAATGAAGTACTGCCCTACTGGGACATTTTCTTTTACAGAATGAAATTAGGACTTTATGATACTGCTTTTAGTGGCTTAGTAAACAGTTACAATTGCGGTACAGAATTCAACTGGAAAAAACACTGCCGGTCTTGATTTATTGGGTCTTGTGTGTCTGCTTGCTGTTTAAGGTCTTACAAGACATCTTCTGTTGAACTTGTAAAATCTTCTGTGCTTCTGAGAAGCGTTCATTCAGTGTATGACAGGTAGAAGAGGCAACAGAAAGAAAGATGCTGACCTGTATTGTGGCACCTTAAAACTAACCCAACTTGTTGTGTGGAGAGGAGTGTGCTTATTCCAGTGCTGGGATATGATAATTGGGGGCCAATAACTCCTTCTGGCATGCTGTGGTGAAAGAAAACTATAAGATTGCATACACTAAACTGCACCGCTGGTATGTTACTATGGAAAATTAAGTCTTCCCCTCCCCCTTCTTTTGTGCTTTTCACCAGGCGGAACACTCCTTACAAGACGTTGGAGCCAGTTAAGCCGCCAACAGTCCCTAACGATTACATGACCAGTCCTGCAAGACTCGGGAGCCAGCACAGTCCAGGAAGAACAGCATCCTTGAACCAGAGGCCTAGAACACACAGGTAGAATGCATGACTTGTGTGATGGGAAACCAAACACAAAGCCAATTTGACATCAGATGGAAGAATAATGTGGCAACTGTGCATTGGATCGAAAGAATCAATGGCAGAACAGAGTATAGCGCCGTAGTGCAAGAGCTTGTGCAGGAGGTCATGCAGGGCTTTTTGAAACAGGGTAGATAGGAATTCTTAGGTTTCTGAATGTGCAAACATTTCATACTAACTGCTGGAGAACTTCTCACCCAAGTAGAAAGTCAACATCGTCTTTGGATTTTCATCTTTCTCATGCAACTCTCTAGTGTGAGATGCAAAAGTGCTCTTTTGCAAGTGGAGGCTACTGCCTGCATGCAAAAAGGATACCTTTGGATCCACACTGGTAACAATCAGAAATTGTACCTTGACATGCCTGCCTTTTTAAAAACTCTAAAGAGAATCCATTTATTCTACTAGGACTCATAGATCATGTTGCTTTGTTCCATTGATTTTTAGAACTCATTGTTGATTGGTTTCAGGTAACCACTGAGAAAGGGCTTCTTGGAAATAAACTGGGGGGGACCTTAGTTACACACTGTAGGCAGAATACATAAGAAATGTTAAATTAGCTCTGTAATCCAAAGGAACTTTCCCCTCCCTCCAGTCTCCGTGCCACATTTGTCACTGAGGCAATTTGAGGGATGCTGCTCAGAATCAGCCTTTCAATCTCTTTTTTTCTTTTTAACACCCAGTATGAATCTCTTCTGTGACCTTTAAATCTTTTGAGCTGTCTTCAGTACCAATGGAATGTGTGAAGGGAAGATAGGGTGCTTTTTATCACACCACTAAATAGCCCCAATTGGTTCACATCCCCTGGGGTTATGGATGTACGAATATGCCCCTTTTCAGTGTTTGATTTTTGTATGCTGCTGTTGTGATTACGGCCGACTCTTTGGCCAAGTCAGCCAAGCCGCTGCTTAGGGCAACACAATAAGAAGGTCACCAAAGCAGCACGTTGGCGTAACTCTCTCCTGGCCCTCTGCAGCACAGGAGGTCTGGTGTAGCCTCTTGGGTCTTTACTGCTGTTTGGAACCCACCAGCAGTGTTGCAGGCCCTGAAGGAGGTGGAAGGACTTCGCTTGAAATGCAACGTTAGACCTTGAACCAAAGGCCTTGGTCACCATTTCCTTTTTATTCTTATGCCATTTATTGTTCATTGATTGTCACCGTAAGCATGTTCCCCACTAACCCCTTTCAAACAGAAGGCCCTGTATTAATTCTTTACCAACGATGGGAATAGAATGTGCCAGTGGCTGTAGGCTGTTCAAATGCCTGCATAGGTTAAAAAAAAAACACCTCTCAGCACATATAAAACTAGTGTGCCCGTGAAGATAGTTTCAGAGGATAGCCTTGTGGGCCCGCCTGTAGAAGAGCTAGATTTGGCTCCAGTAGCACCCTAGAGACCAACAAGATTTTGGGGGTGTAGGCGTCCAAGAGTCAGAGCTCCCTTCATCCATGAGGGAGATTTGGGCGTAGCATTTCCTTGACAACTAGGGCAACCACTGACTGCTAGGAACTCAATAGACAGGCTCATTTTCTCCCAGCTAGGGTTTGTTCCCAAGCAGCATCAGTCAAACTCTGGAGAGGAATAGATGGTAGCTGCTTATGGCAATAGAACATGTATCCCCCCCCCCCGTACTGAGGTTTATTGTGCTGTGCTTAATGCTTAAAGACGTATGAGGGGCCATTTTAACGAGAAGCACTGTGACTTGTTCAGTGTCATAACGGGAGCTCACGAACTTCAGATGCTGAAAAATGACAATAGTTCTATTTTAAGACAGCCTGCAGTCAGTTAAAATATCTTATTTAAAGCAGCATCATAAAATCAAGTATCCCCGGCGCACCCCCCCCCGCCCAGTCTTTTTATAGAACCATTATTTGAGGCAGCAGAAATGGACTCTTCAGTGGTTTGTGGTACAAAATTCAGCTGCAACCATGGCAACAAGTTCAAGGTTTTTTGGCAAACGAAGCACCCGTTTTAGCAGGAATAAAAAATCTCTGCTCCCGGTTGCAATCTCCACTTCCCCCCATTATGTATTTGTGTTGTTTACTTGATTTCAGTACCTTGGCACTTGACCCTTTGTATCAGTGTTTATGTGCACGTGGAGAAAAATAAATGGAATACATGCTGTATTAGAAATAGCTCTTCTGTTACCTGGAAGCTTATTTAACTCTTCCTGCTTTTCAGTTTGGGGGGGGGGGGAGGTAATTTCCCCCTGCTTCTAACGCACCTGGAAGCTCCTCACAGTACCGTGACGCTGGGGTGAGGGGCTGACACCGTATCTACTTGGGGAGTAGAACTGGAGCCATGTCCAGACTGCCAAATTCTTTCCTACTTAATGTAGTAGCAACCTACTGTATCCTTGCAGTAGATCCCATAGACCACCTTTCCCCATATAGATATTACTGTTTTCTGGGTTGAGGAGGGCATCTGCAAGCAAAGCCGTTTTCTCCATAAGATTAGTTTTAGCTGTCAGGAATAGACTTGTTTTATCCTTAGGCTTGCTAGCATAGTGGATTGGAGAGAGATCATACCTGGTTCTCCCAGCACTCCAGTTGCACTGATGCTTGCTTGCCCCACTGCACTGGGGTTGCCAGGTCCAGGTTAGGAAATGCCTGGAGATTTGGGGGTGGAGCCTGGGGAGGACAGGGACCTCAGAGGGATACACTGCCATAGAGTCCACCCTCCAAAGCACCCATTTTCTCCAGGGGAACTGATCTCTGTCATCTGGAGATGAGCTGTAATTCCGGGGGATCCCCAGGTCCCACCTGGAGGCTGGCATCCCGGCACTGCACTGATGCTTGCCCTAGCAATTGTAATGTGTCACGATGCCCTACTATTTATTATTAAATATATTTTTTCAGATGAAAAGAAACTTCGGTGTTGTTACATGTTCCATCAGGATTACAAATTGCTTATGTTTGGAAACCATGAACATCCAATTTATCACCCGTAATTAGTTTGGAGTGCTTGTAACCATTTTACAATGTTATGTTAGGCTAACCGTTCTTTTAGCTCTTGGATGGTTGCTTGCACTTTTAATTAAATAGTCAGATAAGCTAAAGCTGTGGCTGTGTGAGAGTGTCTAATGACCTAGCTAATTACATCTATATCTGATAGAATTTCATGCATTTTGCTCCACTGATATGATAATAAGCAGGAGGGATCTTTTCTTCTTTTTTGGGGGGGGGGATTGACAACTCATAGCTTGTGGCTTTTTCGTGAAATCCGTTATGTCGCTGTGGATTCTGTTTTAATGCACAGTTGTTAAAGCAAGCGTTCATGCAAAGTGCTCGCTTACTGGTCTGCACTTTATTGTGTTTCATGCAGCGGCAGTAGCGGAGGAAGCGGCAGTCGAGAAAACAGTGGAAGCAGCAGTATTGGCATTCCCATTGCCGTGCCTACACCTTCACCACCAACCATTGGGCAAGGTATGTTGTCAGATCTTAAAATGTATCCGACTCATTTGGATAACTCTGATGGAATTGCTTTGTCCAGGGGTACAGTTATTGGAATTAAAATTTGTGTACATGTGCATATTCAGTTATACTACGTTATCTTATATATGCATCAAGAACTGTTGCGTTCTCTAAATGCATTCACTGTTGCATCCACTAAAATGACTTCGGAATGATTGTGGGTGATAAGCAGCAAATTGTTCCCTTTCATTGTTCATATTCGTTTCTTCAGCTCCTCACCTGATTTCCCTCTGTAGAAATAAATGTACGTTGATTCTTGCAATACGTGTAGGAGGAAACATCTCTGAGTTTTAAGGAAGGACTGAGAATTCATGCTTTAGGACCAAATTACAGAAAAAGAAAACCAAAGGGGAAAGATTTCACCTGAGAATCAAGTACAAATAGTTTGTCTGTACTACCTCTCTCTCTCTTTCTCCCTCCCTCCCTCTCTCTGTCACGCACACACACACACACACACCAGGTTTTGAGAGGACAATACTGTTTTCCTCTTCAATTATTCTTCTAAAGGAGAATGATAATTGGTTGGATCCTAGCATTTTTACGTGTTGGCACCTGGAAGGATCAGGTAGTTAGGAGCCAGTTTGGTGTAGTAGTTAAGTGTGCGGACTCTAATCTGGGAGAACCGGGTTTGATTCCCCACTCCTCCACTTGCACCTGCTGATGTGACCTTGGGTCAATCACAAGCTCTGGCACAGCTGTCCTTGAAAAAGAGCAGTCTGTGTCAGAGTTCTCTCAGCCCCACCCACCTCACAGGGTGTCTGTTCTGGGGAGGGGAAGGGAAAGG
>NW_015168047.1:283662-302395 GCF_001447785.1 Gekko japonicus
TCGTCGTCTTCTTCGTCTTCTTCGTCTTCTTCGTCTTCGTCTTCTTCTTCTTCTTTATTTAACACCCTGAAGAGCTGCTGCTGGTCTGAGTAGATGGGCCCATGGTCTGATTTCGGTCTAAGGCAGCTTCATGTGTGCTTCTTTGGCGCAAGGTGCAATGTCTTATTCAGTGAAAGATGCCTTGTACTAGAGCCATGATGGCGAACCTTTTAGAGACCGAGTGCCCAAACTGCGACCCAAAACCCACTTATTTATCGTAAAGTGCCAACACGGCAATTTAACCTGAATACCGAGGTTTTACTTTAGAAACTTTATTTCTACATTAACTTAAGACAATCCAAACAAACTTAAGGAAAGCAATCCCAAATGCTTTCATTTACTTAAAATTATTTGGCAGAGAATTTGACACTTTAATGATGGTCTGGGCCTGGCTGGGGCGATGGCACGCGTGCCCACAGAGAGGGCTCTGAGTGCCACCTCTGGCACCCGTGCCATAGGTTCGCCACCACTGTACTAGAGGAACACATGGGTACTGATGAACTAAAGTAGTAGGACCCAACCAAGCATGGTTGCAAGTGCTGCTGAATTAGCCGTCATCTGGGATTCCTCTAAATATGGATGTAGCGGTCAAAATTCTTAGGGACAATTACGATATTCACTTCCTTTTTAAGACCAATAGAAACTACATCAGTGTAGTGGTAGTATACCACTTACTCAGAACAGGAGAGAAGTGGTGAGTTCGGTTTGACCTGAAACTCTGGCGGCTGCTGCTGTTGAATCGCCTTCTTGGTCTAGTCCTTCATTTCGCCCTTACTGAGTTGTAAAGCTTGTTTGTTTGTTTATAGCCCAACGTTTTAATTGAGATTCAAAAGTGGATTACAAAATCAGAAGGCAATGTAGTAAAAAAATAATAATACCTGCTGCAGTGTGTTTCCGTTAGCACACACACTGGCCCAGTCATAGTGGGTGATCCGTTCTTTACCTGTTCACAAACAACCAGCACCGTTTTGTAAGCTGGAATTTGAATTACTACATTGTCAAAACAAAAATGTTTCTGCTCTAAACTGGGGCCTAACTTGGCAATCTCAACTATTTTATTAGCACAAATATTTGTTCCTCCTCCTCCTGAAGCACCACCAGCACCACCAATGCCCCCGCCTCTCGTGACTGGCAGTATGATAGGTGAGACCTTTTGAGAGTGCTGGAATAAGTGTATTTGCAGTAACCCTTTTCCATCTAATGACTTTATTCATTCTGTTGACGTGGTAGACCCCTGACAAGTTGGGGATTTAACCAATCTAATCACAGCTAATATTTGTGGTGAAAGCCTCTGAAGGTTAGATATAAATGAATGAATCTGCCTTTCATTAAGCAAGATTCTTGTTCCGTCTGGTCTAGTATTGTCTACTGTGGCACAGCAATTCTCCCAGGTATCAGACAGGTCTTCTCCAGCCCTACTACCGGAGGTCTTTTTAATAAGACTTATTGCAAACTTAAACTTGGATCAAATTTGTGCAAAGTATATTATTTGCATGCAAAGCATATTTTTCAAATTTATCAGAGTAGGGCTGACTCCACTCGTTATTTATCCTTCTTTTTATCTAAAGTCCTGTGGTCTACTCTTGTGTGTCATTTACAAAACAGGAGTGTACATTCAGGATATCTAGGGCATACCTGACCAGTGATCCTCTGTATTTATGTTCTTATATGTCCTCAGTCTCTTACCCGGTAGTCCAAAGGCTTGCCACAGATCACAATACAGGATGCAGAATTCAATTAAACGACACAGGGCATTGCCTACATGGGTACTGGAAGTGAAAGGAGTCTAATGGTCTCCAAGATGGTTCTGTGGAAAGACGAAATTTCCGTTGGTCTTTGGCACTATTTGGTTTCCCAGACATTAAAAGCAGAAATGGCTCTACGCAAACTGGTGTGTACTGCCGATGTAAAAATAAATGTTTAAGTTGTTCGTGATCTACCTGTACAATAGACGATGCAGTCTATTGTGCAGGTAGATAGCAGTAGACTGCATTTTGTCTACTAACTTGAGAGGCTTTGACCCAGAAAAGACTTGCAAACTTTGTCTTTAGTTCCATATTGTGAACTAGATTTTGAACAATAATATAGTATGTTGATAATATATTTGTACCCACCAACACAGGTGTGTAAGTGACAACATTTTATTTCAGCACTGTAACTGCCTTAACACTGGAAAGAACTTTTGCATTAGCAAATGAGCTACAAGCGACATAGCTCCATTTTTGGATCGAAAGCATTAAGTGTTATATCATCTCAGCTACGAAGCAGAACTGTGAATAGACACAACAGCCGATTATCTTCGTTGTTTATATAGCGCTTTCTAGGTGCAAATTCCTGTTTTGGTTTTTTTTTTTATCTTTCACGATGTGAAACTTAGCAAATAACCAACACTGAGACATTTTGGATTAGTACGGAAGGCTACGGATGGCTCTAATTTGTTAATGTTGAGAGTTCTCTGCCGGACTGCCTGCCTCTTCTTGTAGATGAGAAGAGTTCAGGAACCTCCTCTCCTTTTTTTAATCGTTGGGAGTTCATTGTTTGAATAAGAGGCTGAACTTATCTGTGTGACTCTTGAAGACGTCTTCATCCTGCAGGGTCCCTGCTACTGAAAAATAAAAGCTTGATGAATTTCTGACAGATAATAGTTTTTATAGCAAATTCCAAGAAATTGTTTCCATCGTATTTTATTTTCTTTTCCCTTGATTATTTAGAAACTATTGCTGCTATATTTGTTCAATTAATTCCCTGTAAAAGGACTTCTCTTGCAGCAGATAAGTGGCTGTGGTATCTCTGAACACCTCAAGGGTTGGTTTTTGTCAGTGTTTATATTTTTAAAATCATTATCTCTGTTAAAGTCCTAAGAAAAGCATATATATAAGTCAGGATGGAACTCTCCTCCTCCCATCATATTTCCAGTGGCCTCTTTTTCCAATCTTCTGCTCTGTGGACTGTCAGTACTACTGGGGATTTGGCTTTCATGAGTGTGCTGTGCCGTGGTGGTCTTAACATTTCTCCCCTGGTTTTCTGCCCTCTGTCTTAAGAATTGGGGTTTTCTGTTTGTTTGTTTAAGTCTTCTTGTTTGGTTCCATTTGGCTCCTGCTTTTCAGCTGCTCCTGGGTCAGCCCCTGGTTCCCAGTATGGCACAATGACCAGGCAGATTTCCCGACACAACTCTACTACTTCTTCGACCTCTTCTGGTGGATTTAGGCGGAATCCTTCTGTGACGGCTCCATTTTCTGCTCAACCTCATGTTAACGGCGGGCCTCTCTATTCCCAAAATTCAAGTAAGCTTCCTGGGTTACTGCAGAGCACAGAGCTCCTGTGCAAACTGATTTTGAAGGTGGCTTGGTTTTTTTGTGTTATTAGTGATCCAGTAAGGGCAATATACACGATAGCTTGGGTCCTAAACAGGTGCCAGTGGAATTCCACTTGTGCAGTGGGGCTTTCCTATCTCTTCTCTCTTGCAGTTATCGGGGCTTCCTCCCAAAGCTGTTCCTGAATGTTGGGGGTGGGAGCTTCCAGGAGAGTGTTAAGTGCGACCCACAGGACTACAGCTGGAGGGAGGGGTGGAGCTGGTGGAAATCGGAGATACCCTCTTTCAGTGAAAAGGCTTCAGCTTGGATCCAAGCCTATATATCTAACCGAACAAGGGCCATTTCTTTACATGGGTTATTTGCCCTCGATTCTGTGTTGTTGGGAAGTTTTATTTCCCTTCTTCCCCACACCATCATGGTGCATTCGTGCATCTTCCAGCTTTCCCCAGCTTTCCCCCGATCTTTCTGAAGCCTGCTTTGCTGCAGAGTTTTGGGACAGATCTCAGTAAAGCCTGGATGAATGGTATGTGGGCAGGAAAGTTCAGGTTTTCACAACTGCATTACAGCCATTTCCCCTGAGCCTATCCCCACAGCGGACACTTCCTCCCCCTGCCACTGAGGGCCTTTTTAAATCGGCAATTTAATATCATATCAATATAACACTGTTTCAGGTTCTCTTAATTCTCAGCTTTAAATTTAAATAAAGTCTGTGGCCCCTTTTGTTGCAGGGATAAAAACAGGAAGGCACAGCTCTGCAATGAAAAGGGCCAGAGATTCTGATATATTGATAATGTTATATCAGTATGTATAATAATATTAAATTGCTAATTTTTAAATAAAATTGAAAAGGTCTGGGAGAAAGCGGGGACCCCTGCAGGGAACCGGGGTAGGGAAACCTGCCATTTGGAAGCCCTGCTGTTGCTGCTGCGTTTTATCGGCAGCCACACCAGCAGTGGGGAACCCGCACAAGCCTGTCCTCAGGTGGAAATCTACAAGGAGTCATTTGAAAGAAGTGGTGTTTAAAGCAGGAGTAATTATCCCTGTTCCATTTTACACAGATGGTTATTCACTGCAGAGGAAATTGCATGGAAAAACTCCAGGCTTTTTTTCTTTCTTTATTAGTCTTACTTCATTTCAGTCTCATTTGCAACAGTCTCATAGTTACAATGAAGTAACCAGTGCAGTTTTGAGAAATAGTCAATAAGCTAGTGGGCAGAGAGCCTTTTAAGGAAAAACTACAGCCAGGGATGTATGACTGTAAAAGGAAGCAACTGTGTCACTTTCAGTCAGCGCAACCTCATTAAGTGTCCAAATTGTGTGAGGTTTGTTGCAGTGTCATGCTTTAACATTCAGGCACTATTTGAACAGGGGCACAAGTTCTAAACGCACATTGCCTGCCGTACTTAAAAAAAAATCCCTCTAATTTTAATTTGTCTTTATCCTTGTAAAAATGTATGATTTTCTCATTTCCCACTTTGATTGGTCTGCATTTTTTTATTGCCAGCAAGCAAATACACTTTCTATTACACAGGTACATGTATATGCAAGAGGGACAGAGAGAAAAAATTTAGACAAAATTTGTACAAAGCAGACCACTAAAGTTACATTGATATATGGGAAAGCTAGGTTGCTCTGAAGTGACCGAAGTGCTAGAATTTATTTGTAAAGACTGAATTATGGTTTTGTTTAAGATTAGTGCATACTTCAAAGTGCAGAACCTGTTTCAAACTTGCGATTCCACCCTGTTTCCCTGCTGAAAAAAGCCGGTTTGATACACTCCCCATGATGCTGCCCCCTAGTGTTGGTATTCAGAGGTTACCTTTAGTCATCACGGCTAGTAGTCATTGATAGACCTTTTCCCCATTACTAATCTGTCTAATCCCTTTTTAAAGCCAATCTTCATAACTCAAAGGAAGGTAGGCAATTTGATCTATGAATAGAAGCTATCATAGAGGCCACTCTAAAACTGAATCCTTTAGTGTTGTGTGACATATGCTGTTGTCACATTTTACACCAGAAGGCACTGGCTGCCCTTAAAATCTAGTTATTGGTTCTCTGAGAGTCTCTCCGTTGCCAGGTCAACAGCGCGAGGCCTTTTCCCCTTTGATGCCTGTTGAAAGTGCAAAGTTTTTATGTACGGTTCTTGAAGGCTGAGTGTTCAGAATGCTGGAGTAATTATTTATGAAGCTTGAAAGCCAGGAAGCGTTGTCCTTTGTCATTTTGATGTCACTGGAATGCCAATAGTGGGCAATAAATACATCCTGTGAAATACTCTGGCTTGCCTGATTAGTTGAGGCAAGGCTATTTTGAGGGATAAGCCAACTTTTTAATGCAAGTATCCTTTCATGTTAAATTGTCGGAGGTAGAATAACACACACACACACCATCTATTAAAATCAATCACTGTTCTAAAAGCCATTATCAAGGTATTCTGTAAGTCACAGAAACAATAAGACAAGCAAGAAGCCCTATCTTAGGCGGAAAGGCTGGGTATTCCACCTGGCGGCAGCCTCCACGTGATCACCCTCCACAATCCAGGTTTCACTCAGAAATCAGCTGGAAGAAAACATTTATGGTTTGAGGGCCAATCGTGAAACCATTGCCAGTTCCCTGATTTTTGTGTTTCATGACTCTGCAAACTATGATCCCTCCCATATTCCTTCCTTCCCTTTCTCCTGTGATTTTACAGCAAGATCTGCTTCAGTGAGTTAAAAAAATAATAATCACAAGTTCCCAGCCTCACCCTGCAACTTTGAGTCGATCCCTGTGGATCCCTTCTGTTAGCAAGGGTGTCTGGGAGGCGCCTTTGGTGAGAGGAAACCACCTCAGCTGGCAAAGATGGATCAACAGGATCTGGAGCTTTACTGTAAGACTTTGAAACATCTGGATTTTAAAGCTGAAAACAGCATTCTTAAGGAATTCATTCTTAAGGAACTCGGTTAGATCAAGGAAGTAGGAAGCTATTTTTTAACTGGAATCCTTAGGGGGGGTTTTTTGGTTCCTTTTTCCTTTTCCGGGGAGTTGCAAGTTGGCTAAAAATTGGGCTTGGTGATGATTGTGTTATTGGGAACGCAAACTTGAAGGAGGTCCTGCCGTGTTGGTTTCTGTTGTTCATTGCATATCTTGTTTTGTAGTCCATTGTTACTGACAGCTGCTTTTGTTTGTTTGTTTTCCTTTTTTTCCTGTATGTTTTTACTTCCCTATTATGGTGTCTGTTGCTTCCAGTTTCTATTGCTCCGCCCCCTCCCCCTATGCCTCAGTTGACTCCACAGATACCTCTCACAGGCTTCGTGGCCAGGGTTCAGGAAAACAGTAAGTTTGGCCGCTCAGCTTCTCCAACGAGTAGAGCTGATTCTCTCTTCTAGCATGCATGGCTGGCCAATCAGACTCCTTTCTCTGTTTTTTCCCCCCCTTTTCCTTATCGGTGTCCAAACTTGAGATGCTAATTCCATTTTGTATTCTAGGCCCAACTTGGAACAGAAGAGCACCTTCTCCTCGGTTTAGTTTCAAGCATAAAAAAATTAGCATTGGTTCTTACTGATCATTTTGCCACAATCCATGCGTCTCTTAACTTTCTATCCAAAAGTTGATTTTTTTGGGGGAGAGTCCAAAATGCAGTCTACAGAGTTAGCAGGACACTAGTTTAAATAAAACAAATGGAACAGGAATGTGCCGTAGGCAAGTTCCATTTTCAAATGCTCTTCCAGTAATCCCCACAATGGTTTTGAACGAAGGAAATTTGAAAACTAGTTTAAGGTATGCATATACCCCGTTGACTCACTGGGATGGATCCAGCCAGTATTTCCTTATGATCTTGCCCAAGTTGCCTCCTTACTACAGCTCCAGTCCCTCACAACATTTATGTGGGCAGGTCCCAGGGTCCTCAGCGTAGCCTTTATTGCTGGTCACCTCGCCTTCCTTTTTTTGACCAGATGAAAAGCTGGTTGGATCCAAACTGCAGCTCAAAGATTTATGAGAAAATATGAAAGGGCATCAAACAAAATGTCCCAAGTACAGATGTAATAACTTAGAATCCTTTTAATTTGTGATTTGCAGGCAACATGTAGGCGGGGGGGGGGTGCGTTTAGGACTAGTTTGTGTGATCTGAGCCATGCAGGAAAACCTTAACCATCAGGTGTCTCTTGTGGAGGGCTTCTTGATGCCTCTCCTGTACACAGTACAGCATTAGCATTCCAGGGATCTTTACTGGCATGTTAATGCTGTGCACTAGAGGCTGGGGGGGCTGATTTAAACATAAAGGTGGTCAGACACAATAGCGGGGCAGTCCTTTCTATCATGCCTAACATCACTTCTCAGTCGGCCCTCAGCTCGTTACCTGCAAGTTGTTGATGCACTTAGGTGCTGGCTGAAGTCATTTGTGCGCCACTTGCCTGGGGAGCAATAGGGAAAACCGCTTGAACTAGGAGAGATGATGTAAAAACAGCACATTAAAAACTACATGTATACGTTGTTTTTAGAAGTGCGTGGGAAATACGCTAGTTGTATCACAGTGCTATGTAGGGCATAAATAGGCACCGTGATACAATAAAACAACGGTAATGGCTCTCGAATCATAGCAAGAGTTATGCTGCATCAGACATCGCAAACAAATGCCCGTTTGTTTGTGACTGGCACAGAGGTCATTAGATGTTTGGGCTTGTGCATTTTCTCCCTTCTCCTGTCTCACCTTGCCGAGACTGAAGGTGGCAAGTCTTCAACTAACTGCAGTTAGTCAAGGTGCCTAAAAGTCAACCCCCTGAACAACCGTCCTTCCTTGCTACTAGGATTCTTAACCCGGATGAAGCCATATTGAACTGAACCTTAGAATCCTGGTCACAAATTAGTTTTCGTTGAGGGCCTCTGAGAGGGGCAGGAGGGCATTACCACAGAGTCTTGCTACAGGCACCTCTTTCTCCTCTGCAGCTACTAAGTTGGTAACAGGGGGTCAGCACACTTTTAGATGGACAGTGTTGATTGAGCAAGTTTTGAGTCCAGCAGCACTTTAGAGAGCAACAAGGTATAAGCTTTTTTTGGCCCATGCAGGGGGGTATTTATTGTATTTTTTTTTCTTGTGTGAGTGTGTGCACCTGGAAGCCATGGAGACCTCTGGTGACTGACCTCTACTGGGGGCCTGGCGGATATTCAGAGAGGTGGCTGAATAAAGCCTGCCCCTGCCTCCCACCTCTGGTATTCCGAGGAGGTCTCCCATCCAAGCACTTCCCAGAGTCGACCCAGCTTAGCTTCTGAGATCTGACGAGATCGGGCTTGTCTGCGCTATGCAAGTCAGGGCTGGGGTATAAGCTTTCGAGAGTCAAATTCCTTTGTCAGATATTGATTCCAGCGTGATCTTACTCTCGAAAGCTTATACCATGTAAATCTGGTTGGTCTCTAAGGTGCCATGGGACTCTGCTTTTGGCGATGGTGAAATCTTTGCATACCTTGAGAAGCCTCCTGCCCTCTTTTTGACAGTAATGTGTCCCTGTCATAGATGGGTTAAACTTCTCCGGAGCTTCCTGAAGCTGATTCCAGCATTCAGAGCAGCAAAGAGAGTCTTACTGGCTCATGTTAAATTCATATGCAAACCTGAAATTGACTGTGGCTCTGCTCTACTCTTAAGGAGCAGTTATGTATGAAGGCATCCATTTCATGTTTCGGATTAATCCAGCCAGTCCCACATTTCTTCCTACAGTATCTTAAAACACTTAATAAATAGAAAACAAACTGAAGCTGTTAATGCCGTGTTGAAATTAAGCAGTTAAAATTTCACTCATTCAATGGAGGGAATGGAGGCATTAGTTTTACTGTATGGCTTCTTCTGGTCTTCTCAGTTATGTTAACCTGAGTTTTTTGGGGGGGTTGTAAGCCAGGTATGTGCTTACAGCTACATGCTATAGCTGAGTTATAGTTGTTATTAGAAAGGTTTCATTGGTTTCTAGTGTTTTTTTTAAAAAAACACCATTCAATAAAACCAGGTGTGGTTTTATGCACAAATATTTCCATTAACTGAGATACTTGATTCTTAATAGCATTCTTTTTTCCTCTGAAGCTAAAGAAACTTAATGGAAAATAGTTTTTCTTACAGCCCCTTTGCTATTCCCGTACAAAATGGATCCAGTCCATTTTGTTTGTGTGCATGCCTGTTTATTGTTAAATGGATCAGGGCCATAACATCTAGGGTGCAGGCCACCAGGAATAGCTCTTTATTTTGCACTGAAATAGTTATTTCTTGTGACAATTCAAGAGAGCTTGTGGTAGAAGAATTCCCACTGAACTTCACTGGTTATCTTCTAACCATCTTCCACAGAACCCCCCCCCACACACACACACACGCACACAAACATGCACTACTTTGCACTTAGCTGAATTCAGATGTTGAGCTAGATTTAGGTTCTAGATTGAATAGGATTCAGAGTACTATGTATATAGAAAGGAGTCTGGAACAGCTGTTAACTGACTTGGGGGGGGGAAACAGAAAACTGAACAGGATTAAGAAGTATCAAAGGTACACTGTTAAAGGGCCATTGATTTTAGTGATAGAATTAAACACATACCTGGCTTCTCTCCGTTTGTATAATCAGGCCTTTAAAATGCTTCACTTTGACCCCTCAGTCTAGTGTCCATACCCTACTGGCATTCATGACATCATATGCTATGCTTAATACAAATACATTTGAGATTTGTGTGTGTGTGTATGTGCGTATAAATATAGGTGGATTTTTTGATCAGGTGGACTTAAATTTTTATCCTTCTGAGCATGAGCCTTCAAAATGCTTTACTGGTCACTTTAAGAGGGGGCGGGGAGAGGAGCTCTAATTAGATAGCTGTTGTGATACTTGAAGGAGGATACACAGTCTTGCTTGAACTGTAGCCACAGAAAACCTGTCGTTCAAATTGCAGAATTGTAGCGAAGTCCCCTGAACCTTGCAGGGTGGGCTCTCTGCACCTTCCGTTGTCTTCTGTTACTTGGTCTTCAGGCGGTGATGCAGATTCCCTTGTCTTCCTTTTATCACTGTGCAACCGTGGGAGCCAGAATTTTTGTCCTCACTAGTGGCTCTCTGATTGCCTGGAATTCCTTTTAACTCAGAACCAAAAACAAACTAACAGAATAGCCCTGAAAGCACCAGCATGCCGTCTTTACTGCTGGGCTGCAACCTTCAGCAACCTTCTTTCTGATACGAACGTCTATGATATCTTTTTGGCACAAGGAGCAAGAAAGTAATGGAGCCAATATCCCTTCTGATTCCTGCTAGCGATCAGCTTCTGCCTTGGCGTGTGTGCTTTGACAGTAGCATCTCTCTAGTCTGTGGCTGCTAGTAACGTGTACAGCCGTAAATTTGTAGTGTTTAACATAACGCCGCATTTTGTTTCTAATCCATGCATGGTATTGTAACTGCATGCTGTTTGTTTTCTGTAGAAAATGTGCTGCCCCGGTAATGCATTTCTTTGCGTTTGCAAGGAAGCTGACTGAACTCCTGTTTCCATTGACTTTTCTAGTTGCTGATAGTCCGACTCCGCCTCCGCCTCCTCCGCCAGACGAGATGCCGATGTTTGATGACTCGCCGCCCCCGCCGCCTCCACCACCCGTGGATTATGAAGACGAGGAGGCTGCAGTCGTGCAGTATAATGATCCGTATGCCGATGGCGATCCTGCTTGGGCACCTAAGAACTATATTGAGAAAGGTAAAAATATTTGCTCCAAAAAATACTCCTTGCTGTTTGCCCAGCTCTACTCTGATGGCTTTTTTTTTTAAAGCCTCTGCTGTGAACTCTCTGGGTGTCCTTTTGCAAGTGGCTGCTGTCTCAGCGTCCGCCTCCCATTGAGCTGCAGGAGAGTAATGAGACAGCTCTGTCTTACAGGGCTCTTGCGAGGCTTATTGAGAGGATGCTCAAAGTGCTTGCAATGCCTTTCGACGAAGTAGTAAGAGGAACTGCCTTGGGAGGAGCAGGAGGGTGGCAGCACTATAGGAATCCAGCTGTAACCCTCCCCCTGTACTCTGCTGGCTTGTGGCAATGCCCCATGGGACGGGGAGGAGGAGGAGGTCCCTCTTGACCACCCAAAAGACTGTATTATGGATCATGGGACCCTGCATGGACAAAAGTCTTGCGGTACAGTGGCTGTAGTAGAGTATGGAATTAGGTGAAATTGAATCAGAAAACTGGGTGGATACAACCTGGTGCCTGTTGCTGGTATAACTCTGGTGTGGGGATAGCCAACCCACTTGCAGCTGCAGCCCTCATCTGGGCCAGGATGGCAGCAACTGTAGTCTTAGGCAGCTATGTAGTGAATGGCTTGTGTGGGCATGCACCAGTTTTTCGAGGGTTGGTACCAATAGATCACTGTAGTGTCAGATAAGAGGGACTCAATTTCCTGTCTAGACTAAGCTATAATAGTTCTTTCACTAGTGTCCAGGTCCATTGTGGAACAAATGAAGCACAGAGATAGATCTTCAAATATCCCCATAGGCGTTCTGGAATGAGAGCTGCACACAATCCATCATTATGGCAAATAGCTCCAAATCGTATTTGGTTGATCATTTGTTTCTGAAGGTTGCCTTTCCAAGAAATAACCTTTGCTAATAATCTAGTCTGAGAAGAGTGTACCAAATAAGGTGGAGATTTAGCCTTGCAGGTATGTGGTGGTTAATCTGGAAAGTGACACTGCTACCTTCATAGAGCATAGTTTGTTCAGATGTCAGGACTTCTGATGCGTCAAAGCCATTAGCATCCTCTTTCCTTCTTTCTGGCCTTATCCCTAGAGCACGGGTGTCTTGTAGAAACACACAACTATTCCTTTGGAATTTCCTTTCCAAGAGTGGAATATCCTGACACTATATCAGCATAGTTTGGGGGAGGTGATCTGTATTTCGTTGCCAGAGCTCTTTTTGTAGGAGGAACTCCTTTGCATGTTAGGTGACACACCCCTAACGTAGCCAATCCTCCAAGAGCTTCCAGTAGCCCCAGTAAGAAGAGCTCTGTAAGCTCTTGGAGGATTGGCTACATTAGGGGTGTGTCACCTAATATGCAAAGGAGTTCCTGCTACAAAAAGAGCCCTGGAAGATCAGGGTGTACAAGCAGTAGCAGCCAATAGAAACTGCTACTTAGCAGTTCAGCCTTTGGTCTAATATAGGAAGACAAGGATAGGACAAGCTGCTTCCCTGTTGGTGGCTGATTGGGATGGATTGATTTAAATAAGGAGAGTCAAATCATCAAGAAAATAACCCAAACTTGTTTTACTCAAACATCTCTATTTAAATACTTCATAAGTGAAAGCGCATGCTAACTGGTTGCTACGATCATAGAACATGTTGCTTTAAAACTAAATAGAGCCTTTATATCTCATAAATAATGCAATAAGTTTGTTACATTTTTTTTATCAGTTTAGAAAATTATGGCACACTGCTTATTTTTAGATGACAATTGCTTTTTGCAGCCAACACCCCATGACAGGTTTTTGTAGTCAGGTTCTGGCTGAAGTCAACAATTCCAACCCCCTAGCATTCCCTTCTGCTTTAGACTACCCAGCCTGCTTTGTCACATGACCTTTCCGTGCCGCAAAATAGTAAATCCGAAGCACGCAGAAGGACTGGCCATTGTTTGCCATGAGCTGGAAAGTACAAGTTTGTGTTGTTTGGCCGGCTGGTGGTGAGTATCAATATTTAGAATACTGAGCCCATTGCAGAGGTTAGATAGTTCTTAGGCATAAAATAGGAGCGAGAAGTAGATCAGTGAATTGAGCATCTATGGGGACTTGCCAGTTGGCTGCCTCCCAGTATGGTATTGTCAAACTATAAGTACACAAACTGTTGTTCTGTAGTTTTCCACACAGATCGAGGTGTCGACCTAATTCGTTACGAGGACTGGACCTGACATAAATGTCACTCTGTCGGGCTGGGCCATGTGTGCCCTTAAAATGTAATGCCAGATACCGGAGATATAAGCTTTATATAAAGGACACAGGCAAACAAAATCAAAGATATTATTTTTTTGCTCAACATACAGACATGCTTAAAATATTAACACCCTTACAGTATTAATGGCCCTTCCTCCTGGAAAAAGGCAAAGAATTTATCTCTCTCCCCGCCTTTCCTGGTGAAGTTAGATTATAGCCACATGAAGGTGCAAGAACAGCCATAGAACACAGAGTAACTATTAGGACCAACCAAGTGTCACAAAACAGAGGGCAAGTTTTTGAGTTCTCCAGAATTCTCTCTTTTTTTTTTTGCCCCCCAGAGGGAATTTTTATTGCATTTTCTATAAATTACAAACTACAATGAAAAAATAGGGAGGGAACATCTACATCTAAGGAGAAAGGAAAGAAAACCACTACTAACTAAACCCCCAACATCAGCTTGTATAAGTGTTAGTCTAAAATGCTTACATTACATTGAACATAGTTGATTAAGCTAAAATATTTATCTTTTTAACCATTTTTAACTGTTTAAAGACAACCCCCAAGAGCATCGTTTATATCACATGCTTTAAGGCACCATTCAGAGTCCTTCAGCCTTCACTTTGCTATATCTTTTCTAATCCTCAATTGGTATTCTCATTTAGGGGCAGCCGCCTCCTTTTCTGAAGCAGAATCCTTGTTGGAAGGCACAGAGTCCAGTTCAGAGTCCAGTTCACCCCTAGATTTGTTGTCATCTTCTTCTTTAGAGTCCTCAGCTGGTTCTCCCAGTTGCAATCTCAGGAACTCGCGCACTTTGGAAACAGAGTCATTTTTTTTTTGTCCTGCAGTTTGAAAATGACTCCTTCAGGGGTTAACCATCTGTAGGAAATGCTCTTTGTTTGTAAAAAAAGGATTAAGTCTTTGTACTTCTTCCTCTTCTTCCTTATTTCAAATGGGATATCTTTTAAAATCCTGATGGTGTTGCCTCCAATTTTCAGGGGTGTTCCTGTAGTTGCTTTCAGGATAGAATCCGTCACGTGTCTCTTTGAGAATCTAACCACTATCTCCCCAGGCAGATTATTTTTCTTGATGTAAACAGAATAGGCCCTATAGACCACATCCATTTCACTTAGGAGGTATTCCGCTTTTAAATCTGTAACTGGAGCTAATGCATAGCTCAAAAGTTGTTTTAGATTCTCGTCTTTTACTTCAGGGACCCCTTGGAATTGGAGGACCAGGTTAGCTTTCTCCATTTGCAGTTGTAAAAGTTGAGATTCATCCGAAGCTTGTTTCCTTTCCAGCATTTGCACCTTTTTCTTGACTTTTTTAGAGTTGGCATCTATTTCCTTTACTTTCTCAGCTGTTTGCTCCGTCTTCAGACAGTTGGAGCTGCTGAGTTGGAAAGTTCTGATTTAGAGTCCACCAAAAGTTTAGAGAACTCAGTGGTCTCTTCCGGTCGTGGGCTCATGCTCCCCGGTGCTTTCACTTTTGCCTGTTTCTCTCTCTCCGCTTTTTTCCATGCCATTTTTATGGATTGTTTACTTTTGTCAAAACTTGCTAAAGTCTCTGAAATTCACCCAGTGCCTATCCGTGCTCTGATAAGGTTCTTAAAATAGATTTCAACGCTTTTAATTCCGTCTCCCTTTGCTAAATCGCTTTTTAGTTCATGTGTATGGGAGGGGCCCCTCCCCCACTAGCTTTTCTCGCCGTTCTCGGGGGGGGACACTTTCTTTTTAAGTTGCCAGTATTTCGCTTTCACTCGACTCACTGTTCATTGTTGGTCATAAGACCTCGCTCAAAATGCGTTTTAAACGCTCTATCTCCAACGCTTGTCCCAGTTAGCAGCTCTAGTTCCATTCGGACGCATAGCGGCAGGACCGTCAGGGTGGAAGAGCACCTCAATTCCCTAGCATTACGCTGGTGAAGAGGCCACCCTTCAAAAGCCCCATGGCTAGGAGCCCTTCACAAAGGCTCCGGGGGGGGGGTAGCGAACAATCGCCCCCCCCAACCGCTAGTGCGCAGATCGCACCCCCAGGAGGTCCGGGTGGTGCGTCTTGTCAGCGTGTCACCATAAACCGGAAGTTGTGAGTTCTCCATAATTCTCAAGACAGGTGGTAGCCCCTCCCCCCCAAAAAAACGGAAAGAAAGATGCTGGCTGGGATGTGATGCAAAGTCCTGGTGTAGTATGTGCTATGCTAGGTGTTAGATACATGCTGGGGGTGCACACTTTTTTGCTTTTTTAAACAATTGCACGGGAGAATGCAGGTGCCAGGGAAAGGCAGTCTGCACTCCCCCAGGGGCATTGTCTTCTCTCCTCTGGGCAATGAGGCAGGCTTATCCGGACCGGGGTTGAAGGGGTTGTGAGCCCACCGCTCACAGGAAAAGTTCAAACAACACTTGGCCAGTTAAGTCAGCCTCAAAGGGCAGCTTGGCTCTGGCCAGCCAAGAGCTGTACCTGGAACTCATCTTCCCCACCCCAGAGGAAGAAAGTGAGAAGGAGAGAGGCACTTGCCAAGAGGTGCTTGTTGGCAGAGGCCAGGGCCAGGCAGCCAGATGAGTGCAGAAGAGCTGCTTCTCCCCAGCCAGCCGAGGACAGTGCCTGGCTCTCGCCGAGGCTTAACAGAGGAAGAAAGGGAGGGGGGAGGCAGCCGCAGAAGAGGTGCTTGTCAGTGGCTGCGGGTGCTGGGAGCACTGAAGAGGACATGCGCCCGGACAAGTGGGAGCTGCTGGCTTGTTGGATAAGGAACTGGGAGGGAGCGGGCACTGGGTGGACTCTGAAGGGGTGAGTCGGGTGAGGAGGAACCAACCAGCCAATCTACCTACCTCCCACCTCCTCCAGCATGCCAACAGCGGCCACATGCGTATGTTTTTAAGACAGCAACGCAGTCTCCATAGAGACTACAGTGGCAAACGTAGAGCGTCTTTCTATTACCAAGTAAAGAGACCTATTGGTGGGACAAGGCAACTGCAGCATGCGCACTGCGCTCCCCCCCCCCCCCGGGCAGCCTCCTACCTTCCTTCGCACCAGTTGCTTATGGGCCTGATAAGGCCCGTGGGCCATATATTTGACATCCCTGCCATAGATCTTCCTTTACAAAGAAAAGCAGCCTTTTATAAGATGCTCATAATGCAAGTGCACAGTATAAAAACTGAACTTACATTCACCTTTCATTTTAAACTGGGCTGACAATATCTTGCTCCTGAAGGAAAGAGCATGGAAACCTGCCTTGCGCTCCTAAATAATTTACTAATTTAATTTAATCCTTTTCAATAAGAATGTTTATTGTTGCAAATACTGCTGTGCTGTTATTAGCGCCAGCTGTACATTGAGCATCAAACAGGATTTGGAATTGCCTGACCTGAAGCTATGTTTTGATTCCGTTGGCAGGGGATACTTTTTCTCCATTAGGAAGCTGTACTGTATTCCATGTACTTTTGTCAGTAGGGACTGTATACACACACACACACGTGCTTAAGTGTTGGTAGAAGTTATGGCATTGTTAAGTGGGGGTGGTACTCCTATTGCCTAGAGATAACATTGTCATGAACTGAATAGGTCTAGCCAGTTTACCATCTACTTTGATTCCATGTAAGGTTTTAGGTGTGAGCTCTTTCCCAGGTTTGTTTCCTGAGTGCCTTTTAACTGGAAATATCCAGGACTGTCCTTCTGCTTGCAAAATGTATGCTTCAACCTTTCAGCTATGGCTTCTCAAAGAGTGCACAGAAGCTTCAACTTAAATACCAGGTTAATGTGCAAGATAGATTTCTGAAATCATTCAAACAGCAAGGGGGAGTAGACCCCCCCCCCCAGCAACTGTGTGACGAGACTGGCTCATGCCAGACTCATTTGTTTGGTTTGTCTCCAATTTCCAGTTGTTGCCATATATGATTACACAAAGGACAAGGATGATGAGCTGTCATTCATGGAGGGTGCAATCATTTATGTTATAAAGAAGAATGACGACGGCTGGTATGAAGGTGTGTGCAACCGAGTGACCGGCCTGTTTCCCGGAAACTATGTCGAATCAATCATGCACTATGCGGATTAAAAGTACTTTCTTCAGGTCAGGTCTTGTATTCAATCATGCCATAATTATTTACAAAGGGTAACTAAAAGGTTAACAGTTGTCTTAATGCTCTCTTTTAAAAAAAAGATGTGCCCATCCTTTCAGGCCATACTGTTTAAATGGTATGATTGAATGTTCATCTGTAAGCATTTGTCTCTGCAGAGTTTGTAAAACAAGCAACTGTTTTATTACTGATTATGCTTATTTACTTACGCATTGTTGATTTTTATGACCAGCCTAAATATTCTGGGGAAGTAGGGTATATAATATTTAATGACTCATGATTCAAAATGTGCCATTTCTCTTTTTTTCCTTCAGTGCAGCATGGTAAACTAACAACAATGTTAGACTAACATTAAAAATCTGGTCAAAAAGTTTGATAGTGCTGGTCATCTACCTTTGTTTAGACTCTTGCTCATCCTCAAACTATAGTATTTGTTTAAAAGCATGCATACAAACTTATGTATTGAATTATCCTTTTTTTTTTCAAAAATCCAAGATGCTTCCAATTTGTTGTAATCTTTTACCTGGAGTACTTTTACTAAAAGTTTATTCCAGAGAGTCATTTGAGTCTCTAAGGTGTCCATGTGAATCAAAGATGGGTGGTCTTATGATGTATGTGTAATTTGTACCTGAGTTTTTTTTAAATGAGTAAATTTGCATTGACTTTTCCATTCATAAATACATAAGTGAACCAAAGGTCTTGTCCATTACTTTGTTGGCTTACCTTGGCAAAGCAATATTAGTGTGTTGACCTTCCCCTATCAGCTGGGTCACTAGCTTTTAACGCAAGTCAGGGACTTGACATCCCATGACCAGGATACCCAAATCCATGCAAGCTCACCATGACTATAATTACACACACAACTATTTGACTGCATTTAACATTACAGGAAGTGGCTCAACATTGGCTGGTCACCATTTTAAACCGTGGAAGAGCAGAAGCGGTAGAGGGGTAAACAAGCTTATAGGATGGGCACATTTTGTAGAGAGGAGCCGTTCTAGCCGGGGGGAATTGCACTTGAATCCTTTAACATGCTCTGGGGATCTCTGTTGCCCATGAGGAGAGCCTCCTTCCCCTTGCCTTAAGGTGTGATTAGAGCTGAACAAGCAAGAGATCTCAGGCTGATGCCTCTTTCTCCACCCCCTGCCTCTACCATCTTACTGCCTCCTAAGCAGTGTGCATGTGGTGTTGGGAGGAACACCAGAACGGCACCCCCAGGAGTTTTGGATCCTTCCAGTCCCTGCAAGTAGGCTCTTGCTTTGATAGCTGTTCATCCACAGGGACCTATGATAACACTCAGTGGCCTTGGTCATGAAGTGGGTTGGTGCACTTTCAGGAGACAAACCTTTAAGCTAAGGTACACATTCAACAGCTTCCAGAATGTGAAAGAACAAACCTAAAATGACTATTTTAACAAGTC
>NW_015168047.1:302441-322385 GCF_001447785.1 Gekko japonicus
TAAAAAAATTGCCTGTCTGAAAAATAAACTTGCTACTGATTGTCCACAGCACTGTATTTCAAAAGCATACTCACACAACCATCCATGAATACAGACTCTGTGGGCAGCCTAAAGTGAGGCCAGTCTTACATGAGAGAGAATGCTCCTATGGGAAGGCCCCCACCCACTCCTACAGGGAAACACACAGACCTATTCTTCTCTTATTGTTAGAAAGACAACGCATGCACTTTGACACATTCCCTTCCCCATTGAGCACAAGGTCAGATGACATGTCCAGTCTCAGTTTGTATAAAACTTGTATTACATAGATTATCTAAGGCAGAACAATTTAGTGAGGGATTACTGTATGTAGTGAAGATTTATTTTGGAACTTAAGCACTGGCCTTCTGGGTATTAAACACTTACATGGTGAGAAATCAGGTACATTGGACATGTGATTGGTTACAGTTATCACTCATTTTCTAGTGACATTAAATACTGAAACATTCCCTTGCCTTCTTACCTTAAATGAACCTAATTTTATTAAATGCTTTCTTGCTTTTTCGTATTTGTTCATTTGTAATTTTCTGAAATCATTAGCAACTAGTAAAAACCTATCTGTATTTCATTTATAAATTGGAACAGCTTCTTTTAATTTGTATATATAACCTGTTTAATTACAAAATTTATGTACAGTCTTTTATAATAAACCATTCTCCTTTAATATTTTGGGTACTCTGACATTCTAATAGACAATTAAGATAATTGTCAACCTATTTTGTTATAGTGACAAAGAGTCAACACACCAGAGGTTTGTAAAAGTGATTTTCAACACATTGATTGTATTTATTCTCATTATGGCCTTGGATGTTGACAGTGAACAATGTAAACAGTTGCCTACACAAGACAAGAATCCCACATCAAAAAGTAGCCGTGAGGCATTCGCATCAGTTTCATAGACTGGTATTTCATCATTTTATGTGGCTTCCTTCAATATAAATTCTTCATATTTTAGGGGGAAAGTGAAAGGTAATTAAAAAAATTGTAACTGCATTGGGAGCAAGCTAAGATGTTTTGAAGTGTAGTTTTAGGCACAGTCTGGTAAATAGCTGCCAGAACGAGTGGAAGGAGGGGTGGGTCATTTGTCTCGTGAAAGGACCATTTCCGCCAGCTGTATGAGGGCATCTCTTTCTGGGGACGGCCGGAGTTTGCTGATCTCTTGTATCGCCTTATGGCAATAGCGTTGGGCGAGGTAGGTAGTCTGCTGTAGACCATCACTCTAGAAGAAAAGGCACAGAGAAACTTAGTGCTCAATTTCAGAGTTTACAACTATGGTTTAACATTTCTGAACCATATATGAATATACACCGTGATAATGTTTTAATAAGCTCCAGCTTACATTTGCTGTTTTACATATGTGGTATTTCATTCAAAGTGCTGTCTGTGTTGAGAAATGAAACACTGAAGATGAAGTCCTAGACAGCTGAACTTACATATTTAAATTAGCAAAAACAAGTTTCTGTGAACAATAAAACATTAGGCATCCTTAAAGGGTTGGATCCTGCAGAGAATATCCATTGATGGGAGGGGCTATGGCTCAGTGGTAGAGCATCTGCTTGGCATGCAGAAGGTCCCAGGTTCAATCCCCAACACCTCCAGTTAAAAGCACAAGGCCATAGGTGATGTCAAAGACCTCTGCCTGAGACCTGGAAAGCTACTGCCTGTCTGAGTAGACAATACTGACTTTGATGGACCAGTGGTCTGAGGCAGCTTCACGTGAGACTTCCATGCTGCTCCTAGGGAACATGAGACCACCACCACCACCACAGTAGCATGGGCCAGCAGTGGGAAAGGGAGTCAGGGTACAGGGAAGTACAAGTGCTTGTAAATGGGCATGCTGAAGTTCCAAAAAGTTCGGTTTTCAAATCTTTGCAAAAACACACACATTTCAAGAAACATTCAGCATTAAGACTTGATAAAACCAATGTCTACAAGAGCAAAGGCTAGAATCAAATCCATAGCTGAAAAAAGTGTGCAGGGATGCCCTTTTGGAGTCAGTAGAGGGCTAGAAATTCTACAGTCAGAGGGAGTCGTTTTAGCCAAGTATTACAATAATTGGATATCATTATTTAGCTGAACCATACAAAAGTGGGAGTTGGTATTTTATTTTGTATTAGCCTTACCTGGAAAACATATTCGTGTGCACGTTCAACATCTCCAGGCAAACTAAATCGCCTCATTATCATAGCATTGATTTCTGGAAACTAAGTGAAGGAGACAAAATTAAGTAATCTCTCTAAGAAACAAGAGTTTAGCAGAATACAAAAGGCAGTGAGAAATTATCCACTGCCCTCCCTAATTTACAGCTTTTGTTCCATCAAAAATAATTGCTTGGATCCACTAGCCATGTGTTTGATGGAAGGATTTCCGTGTGCCACTGGGACTTTCTTGCTTCCCCACCCATGCTGCAACCCAAAATGCCCCCAGAAATGCTACTCCTCAGAGATGGGATTTTCCAAAATTAGCATTTTGGGGTGCAGTGGAAGGGAAGACGAGAAAGTCACCCTTATAGATGAGAATCTTTCCATCCACATAAACATCAAGTAGATCCAAGCAATCAAATACTGTGGGACATCCACAAATAATGCAACAGGACTAGGATCACAAAAAATTAGAACCCCTGCCAAAAGAAGTATCCGAAATATCAAACAGTGCAAAACGATTGGAATTGCAAGAGGAACACACTTTTCCTGCAGAAATTGCTGACATCAGCCAAAGACCACTCTTTAAATTTCAGTACAGCACTATTAACCATCAGTGTTTATTTTTTCAGGGTGATAGAGAAAGGGAGCATTTTTGTTAATCCTACCTGCTGACAAGCAAATAAGACGGGACCGGTGGCTATTCCAAGCTTAAGGTCTGCTGAGGCTGGCTTCCCTAGCTGACTGGAGCATGCTGTAAAATCTAGCACATCGTCTATTAACTGAAAAGAAAAAAGGAAACCCAAGTGTTGTTACAATAACATACACAATATCTAACTAACATCCACTGTATTCAAGAAACTAATTTGCTTTAGTGTATTTCACTACATGGTATTCATCACTATACCTGAAATGCTATGCCGACATTTTTTCCATATTGGTATGCAATCTCATGAACTTTGGGATCAGGGCAGCCCAGAATGGACACCTGAAAGAGAAACACAGTCCCTTTGTTAGTATCCATCGTTCATTTGAGCAGCGCATTCACAACACCTCTCTTTGTCCTCACTTATTTATCCAGGCACGTACAAAACTAGCTCTGTTAGAAAACAGTGCCCAAAAGAACTGCCACATTAAATATATATTTAAATTCTGAATATAGATTGGATATATGAAATATTCATCGTGGCTACACATCACATTGTAAAGACAGGCTGGGGACAAGGAGATGCAGCATTAGAGCTACACACTAGTTGTCAAACAGCAACACAGCAAAAAATTAACGTCTACTGGACTGGTTGTGGCACATATATGATAAACTCAAGACAGATGCTATGCTAACCTACTGTAGAAGAAGAAGAAGAGGAGATTGGATTTATACCCCGCCCTTCACTTGGAGTCTCCGAGCGGCTTACAAACTCCTTTCCCTTCCCCTCCCCACAACAGATACCCTGTGAGGTGGGTGGGGCTGAGAGAACTGTGACACAAACTGCTCTTTCTCAAGGACAGCTGTGCCAGAGCTTGTGACTGACCCAAGGTCACATCAGCAGGTGCAAGTGGAGGAGTGGGGAATCAAACCCGGTTCTCCCAGATTAGAGTCCGCACACTTAACCACTACACCAAACTGTACCCAAACTCAGGGATCCTTCACTTGCTTCTATTCTGGAAGCACCGCCAGGGTCTGGAAATCCCCCTTTTCTGATTAGCAAATGCATTTGCTAGCTACCTTGTTCTGTTTGTAGTATTTTTATAATTTTATTTTATTTATGATTTTATTTTATTTGGTTTATATCCCGCCCTATCCCAAAATGGGCTCAGGGCAGCTCACAATAGAATTGGATAACAATAAATATAATAAGCAGATTAAAAAATTAAAAACATCCAAGCAATCATATAATGGCAGGATGGCAAAACCAGGTAAAAAACATTTTCAGGGCAGTCCATTTAAAACTTCCTGCAGGATGATCAGACTGATGATCTCAAAATAGTTCTGTGGGCAACTCTGTGGGCAGGCGAGGCCAAGATGGACTGCATTCCAGCAGGCTGGTGCCCAGGGCAGAAAAAGCCTTGGCCCTAGTCGGGGCTAAGCGAACGTCTTTTGGGCCAAGGACCACCACTAGATGTTGCTCAGCAGAGTGCAAGGCTCTCCAGCGTACATAAGGGGACAGAAGGTCCCGTAGGTATGCCGGCCCCAGTCTACATAAGGCTTTGAAGGTCAATACCATGACCTTGAATTGGAACCGGTACTGTTTTGGCAGCCAGTGCAATTGGCAAAGCACTGGCTGAACGCACACCCGCATGGGTGTCGCTGTCAGCAAGTGTGCTGCTGCATTCTGCACCAGCTGCAGTTTCTGGGTCAGGTTCAAGGGCAGCCCCGCATAGAGCGAGTTACAGTAACCCAACCTGGAAGTGACCATTGCATGGAACACTGTAGCCACGGGAAGAGAGATAGGGAGCCAGTTACCTGACCTGCCAAAGATGCTAAAAGGCAAACCTGGCAAAATGGCAGTGAGCTGGGCCTCCACTGAAAGGGAGGCATCCAGGATCACTCCCAGACTCCTCGCACTTGGCGTTGGGGTCAGTGATGCCCCACCAAGCATCGGGAGCTGGATCCCCGATCCCAGACCCCCACATCTCAGGTACAGGACCTCCATCTTTGTAGTCCCCCTCACCCCTTCTGTCACTCACCACACAAGGGAGAAGCAGACTAGAGGTATGAAGAACCAAATTACAGCTCGGGTCTCAGCAATCATACCACCATGTTTAGTGGAATGATGTTCACTCTCTTCCTCATACAGAGTATCCATCTTTCTCAAAACAATGCAAACAGAGAATCACAGTGCTGAACTGGGGGTGGTTCCATGTGAACACAACCAACATACATCCATTTCCATACACTTAAGATTATGTCACAAAATGACTCTTTGCGAGTTTCTGCTGAACTAGTCTTGTGACCACATTTTATACATATGTTGGGAAACTGCCCAGTCATCTCTGCTCATACCAGAGTTTTCAAAAGGACCAGTTTCACAATCACCACCCATTTTTTTAAAGTCGCCTTTTATAAGCAAGTTGTATGAGTGACACACGCGAAACATACTACATCACATTCATGTTTAAGGATATGTCCAAGAACACCTTGGGGACGATTTCAAGTCTATCATTTTGTATCTAAGAGTTTTCTACAAAACAGATTGTGTGGGGAAGTGTAGATATTCTTTATTCATCTACTAGAAATAATGCCCGTTGCGGAAATAAATACAACGGGATCTAGAAAGAGGCTCTGGGAGAGTGCTCTGGCTTTGGGCAAACAGTGTCAGTTTCCTGTGGCGACCTCAGCAGGGTTTAATGACAGAGTCCACTGTTTTCTCCAGAGGGACTGATCTCTGCTACCTGAAGAGCATTTGTATGTTTGAGTTATCTGTAGCCCTCACCTGGAGAGTGGTAACCATTGTTACCCATTCTCCTCTCCCCTATGAGGTATGTTATGCAACTGAAAATCCCAACTGCCTTGCGGGGGGGGGGAGTTTGAGGTGTGGAATGGACTGAAGTCCAATCAGCTTCCATATGCAAAAGACCAGGTTGTCGCAGCAGTTGTGGTGTGGGCGGGACCCGGGCTTTGCCTTCTGATTGGTGGCGATATATGCTGAGGAGCAGTGCCATCAGCCATACACTAAGGGAGTGCATTTTAGAATTAGAACTTTGGCACCCACTATTCAATTATATATAAGGAGAGATAGCTCATGGGGACTCAAAGCAGCTTACAACATTCTCCATTCCTCCATTTTAAGGAGGACATCCCTTCATCCCATTCTAATAGATGGGACATGGAAGTCCACTGAAAATACATACTGCAATTCAAGCAGGAACACACAAGTGAGCATCTTTTAAACACTGAGATGTAAAAAAGGGGAGATAATTATGGGCCTTCTGAGCAGAGCAACAGATTGGAGGGGCCTGCAGATTTTTAGGGCCATAATCTCAGGAACAGGAAGCAAATAATATGATCCCTTTTGTCCCAGAAACTAATAGAAGAACTGGGGGGGGGGGGGGGGCAGTACAGTCTTAATTTCAGTTTTCCCTCCCCTGCGTCACAGTATATTAACAACAGGAGAGACGGAACGTACATACTGCTTTACAGCTGTTTGCTATAAGACTTGCAGTCTTCTTGAATGTTTTTTCGAGGTAGTGAGCAAATCTCTCTGTTTCGTTTTCTTTGGAACCCAGCTGAAGAAATTCACCTATTAAAAATATGTAAATGCCAACAGTGTCAGTTACCTGGTTGTCTAGACAAAGGCATCAACTGAATCTAGCTATGTTGTTAAAAAGCCTTACCACGCACCAGATCCTCAATCACCTGCGTTAGCACAGAAACAATGGTTGTGTTTCCAACACGTGCTAAAGCTAGAGATGCTGCAGAAAGGATGAAATCACCTGCTAGGACTGCCTGGAAGAGAAAGATACACCTTTTAGCATTTCTATTTTTTTTACTGCATTAGATATGACATCTAACTTATTTCCTCCCCCTCATTAATACAGAGGGGGGAAACCCAACATTTATTTCAGAGCTTTAATTTAATGCGTTCTCTTTGTACATGTGTATGGTCAGTCTATGGATCCCTTGGATGACGGAGTACATTTGCCAGCAGGATAAAAGTTAGCCAGTTTAACTGCCACATGCTGGAAGAGCAGCTTTTAGAGGCTCCTTGTAAAAGATTTATTCAGTGTTCATTTTGTTTATGTATGTTCAAGGATGGAATTGAGGCAGCTCCTTTCAGTTCAGCCAAGAGGAGTTTACTGTGTTAACACACAATGTCCCTGGTCCATCTGTAGCAGCATGTAGCTAGTGTCCCTGGATGCATGAAATGCACTGCCCTAATGGGTGTATCCATTCAGCTAAATGAGGCTGGACAGATATCTGTATCAGCTGTGTGCACTGGCCGGATAGGTGGGTGATATCGTAACAAACTGCCATTTAAAAGAGGTGAGGAACATCTGTGCATGTATTTCAGGGTAGCTGCATTCTAGAGAAAAGAGGGGTTGGTTTGTTTAGTTTTCTCTTCTCTGTAAAGGGTCATCTTTCATGAGATAAGGAAAGGGGAGATAGTGCTCCAAGAAGCAGAGAGAAAAGGTAAGAACGTTTCCCCAGGTTATCATATTACCCTGAGAGCAAGGAACTGATAACTTCTAATTATTATTGAAGTCTTAGCTAAGCCTCCTCTCCAAGCCTAATTCAGAGGTTCCATTTTCCAGGACAGTACTGGCAGGATACAATCTTGACCTTACTTGTGTTCATGAGAAAGCTGCAAAAATATGCTTCCTTAGCATTCCCCAAACGCGAGACTTTTAGAAGCATTCTGAAAAGCAGACTACCTACAGTTTTTTCCCCCCTTTAAGAGAGCATAGATAACAGTTTCTAGCCTGTTCACTGGGCAGTGTGTTTAATATTTTAAAACACAAAAAATTCTCATGCAGGAATAAAAGCTTTTTCACGGAAACATGAAAAACGTATTACAGAAACCACACTCAAGGAGATTAAAAACTGTTCACACGTGGCTCTTAACATGAGTAGTGATATGATACATGTGGTACGGGGGTCAGAATTCTGCCTTTCATGCTCACCATCACTCTTGCTCTGCCCCCAGGCCTGCCTAGCATCTTTGCATTCAATATCACAGTAGAGAATCTGCCCAATTCTAGCTCTCAAAAGCACGGAGGCAGAGATTGCTTTTTAATGAGCTGGGTTCCACACACTAGGTGACTAGCAATGTCACCCTTAAGCAGATTTACATCTTTCCAAATCCATTGCTTTCAATGAGCTTAGAAGGCTGCAACTCTGTTATGGAATGGTACTGCAGGCTACTTATTCCAACATAAAAAGATTGAGGTGTCCAGGGCAGGTATACAGGGTGGTTGGGGTGAAGACTGCTGAACACGGGGCTGGAGAGCCAGTTGGTGTAGTGGTTAAGAGTGCACACTTTAATCTGGGAGAACCAGGTTTGATTTCCCACTTCTGGACATGCAGCTGCTGGTGTGACCCTTGGACAGTTACAAGTTCTCTCAGCTGTTCTCTCAAGAGCAGTCCTTGAGAGAGCTCTCTCAGCCCCACCTACCTCACAGGGTGTCTTGTAGGGAGGGGAAGGGAAAGGAGATTGTAAACTGCTCTGAGACTCCGAGTGAAGGGTGGGGTATAAAGCCAATCTCTCTTCTAAATTCTGTGCATGGAAGGATGATTTCCCCACCTCCTCCTCCTCACTGCAGCCCAAAATACCCCCTGAAAGACTGCTTCAGGAGAATGGTGAGCTCCCAGAAGCAGCAGGAGAACTGGAAAGCTGTTTGGGGGGGGGGAGAGAACTGGTGAAAACTGTGCCCTCCCCCTTACACAAGCAGATATTTTTGACAGGATCCAGGCCATAATCATGATTTCCCATTTAACAGCTCATAGGTTGAAACATGGATATACAGGACCAAAGACCTGACATGTACACATTTTGATGCCTATGATTATGTTTCAAAATATTACTTACTATAAAACTTCTGCCTTGCTTGTTCCAAAGGATGGTAGAATGTGTATTTTGTGTGGCTACAATCCAGCCAAAATCAAGCATGTTTGAAGTCTCATCACAATGTCCATGGGAGATATTTAAATTCAAGTTTACATCTCCAATCGTAATCAACATGAATCTGAGGTGCTTAATTCTGGATGCGTGAAGAAGCAGCCTTATGCAGACTTAAACCATTAGTTCATCTACTTGGACTGGCAGAGAAACATTTTGATCTGGAGATACAAGGGAGTGAACCAGGGCCTTCTCATGCAAGGCATGAGCACCATAACTAAGCCATGGCTATTCAATAGGATAACAGGGTTTTTATTTGGCTGGACTGTGCTCCAGTTTTGGCTAAGTATAGCCAACTTAGTTCAGTATGGTTGCAGTTGCACAGAACGCACACATTCATCTAAACTCATATCTATTTTACAGATCTTTAAAAGACAAAACCTGCTCTCTGCATTCTAGCTTGCTGTATCATCCACACTGATTTATACTTTTCGAGATATTAGCAGACTCTTATTTAAGCATCTCCCCCCTCCTCTCCAAAAAACTGTAGGAGAAATTCATACAATTACTGACACACTCACCTTTCTTTCCCCCCAGATTTGGTTAACAGTCAATTTTCCTCTTCGTGAGTTTGCATCATCAATGACATCATCATGAACTAGAGTAGCTGTGTGGATCATCTCTGCAATGGCCGCTATGGAACGCTGACTTGCCTGCATTTCCCTAAAATGGGGTGGGGGAGGAAAGCAGTAGCTAAGCAAGACAGAAATATTCAAGATACCACCTTTGTCAGCACTAGAAGGATACCGAACCTGCAATAGTTACTGGCACGATGGCAACACATATTTTGGGGTTGAGTGGCTCTATGCTCAACTTATTCTTCCAAACTCAGTCTTAACATTCCTTACCAGTAATATGGAGTACTCTGCTCTTACAACCACCAAAGGCAATGTAAACATTCAGCACTATTTCTCATGTGGGTCACCTCCCAGAGTAGACATGGGGGAGGGGGAGTATAGACACACAAGCCCACAAGAGAAAGATTACTCTCTCTTACTTAGAACTTCAGTTTATCCAACAAACTGAGGAACAGCTGGTAGAGAGCAACCAATGGAATTTTCTCTCATGAGATGCTGAGATTGTTGCTAGAACAAAACAGCTTTTAGAAAGATTAACCAAAGCCATCATCTACTAATTCACTGTGAAATATGAACCATGAGAGACAGGCACTGCAGTGGGGTGCAATATACCACCTCTCATTAACAGCGGACAGGAGCAAACAACAGATGGCTCTTACCGCCAGCCTTTACAATGAACCTCCCCGGGGAAGCTGGCTGACCACTGTTGGGAACAAACTGCTCTGCATTCCACTATGAAAGCTCATTAGCAAAACCTACAGACTCCTCTGCAATCAAAGTACAAGGGACGGCAAGTTAATTGATCCCATAGAACTGCAAAGCAAAATGTTTATACAACCAAGAGTGCAATACGGTTCTGTGCAGCAGAATCACAGGCCCAATGACTTATTTCCCAATGGGGCTGCCACCTTTGTCAGTAGCCCTCCCCCACTCCAAGCAGCATTTCCCACTTACCTTGCCCCTTTTTACAGATCACGCTTTACCCCACCTGGACTTTACTCCACCTTGAATCCTGCATACGTTCAATGTATCAGTTCAATTAGATCTCACTGTTTGGGATTTCGTTTCAAATGCTTATTTGCTCAGTGGATGGAATAAGATAACTATATCATCCTCATAGCAATAAAATAACCCAGGCACAAATTACAGTCAGTGACAGTTCTCTGCAATTTTCTCATTCATTGTGCAAAACAGGCACTGAATGAAGGCCCTGAAGATAAGGGAACGCAAAGCCTTCCTCTCCGTTGAGTGCAGAGAAATGGCAACACCCCATAGCACTTACACAAGTGATACACACAGTAAGTAATGACACAGGAAGAGAACCTGCACAAGCCTAAAATGGTCACTTAAGAAAAAATTGTTAGGCTGCTCACTAGGGGTAATTGCTATTTGTCCCAGGAATGCTAGCAAATTATAAAGCACAAATCTGCTCTGAGAATGCAAAACAAGAAGGAGAAGAATTAAGTTCGCTTCCTTTGTTGTTGTCCAAACAAGCAGGTTTAAGAACGATCATTTCCAAACCTATCAAGACTACTTTGGGAGAATAAAAGGTTTATAAGCAAGACATGATGCTAGTATGTTATAAAGCCAACGTTTTATTTGCCCTCTTTATCATGTAAAAAACCAGTTTACATTTAACAGGAATAACAGGCTTTTCATACCTTAGCTGTTGACTGACCTGCTTTTTAAGGTCAGCTGATTTTACAAAGGTAGAGCTGACATCATGAATCCCACAAATTCTATTTTACGTGGCATACATAACCCCTCCCAGTAGGAAGGAATTCTACAAAGCCTACCTGCATAGCCAGGTCATAGCTCACAGCTCAACCTGGTCCAGGCCGCTGTTCAGCACAATTTTAAAATCTGCAAGTTGGAGTGTAAAATCTCTGGTTGCCTGAAGGTCAACAGCAAGCAACTGCTACAAGTTCTGCTGGTCAGAGTTGGATGCAGTGCAGAAACACCTGCTGGCTCGTTTTCCCTAATGCAGGAGTGCCTCTGAGATCCTCATCCTTGGAAGCAGAACAGCACACAGATGCATCAGCTGGGTCAGTCCCCAGGAAAGCGCACAGCTGCTTTGGACTGAGCACTTCCGTTTATTCACAGATCTATCCGTCCACAAAGGACTGCAATCGGGAACAGCTTCCCCTTTCTGACCACCACATTCCCAGGGTCCTCGCAGCTTCGATGGTGATCACATGCCGCCAGACAAGGCAACAACCCATAGAAATGAATGCCTGCTCCCCAAGGTTTGACTGGAAACGACCATTGCTAACAAGACACCTAGCTCAGAAGATTTAAGGTCAAGCACAGAAACACTTGGCTTCAGTTTACAGGACGTGGCAAGTAATTTGTTTTTTTTAAGGCAAGGAAACTGTGCCTGATATTTTAAGACCTTCAAAAATAACCAGGCTTTGGGACTTACTCAGATTTGTTATGATGAAAATTGCATGCCCGAGCCATTAGCACCACAATCACAGGTCGAAAGGCCTTCCCCTTCCCATCGAAGTAATATTCACACATTTCCTTCAGTTCTGTAGTTGACACCCATAATTCCTGTAAACAAACAAAAACGTACTTACAAAGCTGCATGATAAATGTATAGGATGATTAAATGTTAGTCTCTTTCAAAGCATTCATTTGTTCATTCATCACAGCCAGCTCACCTTTTTAATATCTTCATAGAGATTTTTCAAGTCTTTCCTTCCAAGTTTAAAAGGGTCCTTATATTTTTCATCACTAACCATTTTACCACAGCTGTGTGTTTGCGCCGTTGTATGATGAAACCTGGCAACAATACTGTTTGAAAGAATGTAGACACTGAAACTCACTGAGAAACCGTCATAAAGCATATAAAATTGTGAAGTGCTTTTATCTTAGAAAATGTATTTAGAACACTTTCTTCTTTCTAAGTGACTCAAAGAAGATTATAATCATGATAATATCTTCACTCAGAAGGCAAACTCAGATATTATATTCTGAGAAAAAAACTTTTCAAGCATCAGTAACTTGTTACTCTTCCTTGGATTGGATCCTACAACTGGATCCTAAAGTTTTCTTCCTCTAAATTCTTCTTTGAATGGAGAAACACTCAGAAAGCAGTCACTGTATCCACTTAGAGAAGCAGATACTTTGTATTTTAATACATATACATTTTAAAATATAAACCTGTATTTAATCTTTTTGGCCATTCCTAATTGAATAATAGGGTTGGATCCAGTGGAGAATTTCTATGGACAAAAGGGATTTCTGTCTGAAATGTGACTTTCTCACCTTGTCTCCTCCTGCTCCAAATACCTGTCCAAATTCCAGGAATCCCCGCCCTCCCTGGAAAAGCACAAAAGATGAGCCAAAGGTCTACTGTAGGAAGTGGGGGAAATCAGCAAAAATTCCATCCATGGAATTTTGAACAAGGTGGGATTTTTATACAATGAAATAAATGAGGAATTCCA
This sequence comes from Gekko japonicus, assembly GCF_001447785.1. Classification (NCBI taxonomy): domain Eukaryota; kingdom Metazoa; phylum Chordata; class Lepidosauria; order Squamata; family Gekkonidae; genus Gekko; species Gekko japonicus. Next base: position 315,266 of record NW_015168047.1, read on the forward strand.
GCACTAGACTCCATGTTCATTCTCTTTTGCTCCTCATCTAATAACTGACCAGAAACAAATAAGAGAGAAGAGGAGCACAAGAAGGAACTATATTACATAGTCGTGTTTGGAGGCAAGATGCTCCTTATGTTACAGAGCCATCTTAAGCAAAGCCGTATTTTCTAAAGTCAGTGGACTTCAAGAGGCTTAGAAGGATGACACTGCTTAGGATGGCATGGTTACTGCACCATTGTTTTATTACAGGAACTGAAGTGAGGACTGTCACCTTGTAAGGGACACGGAGCCACCATCATGTTGCATTCTTGCAAGGTTTTACAAGATGTTACCTCCCTGCACTGCCTCCCCCAATTCCTCCAAAAACATGAGGTGGAAGCAGGGAGATGCAAAGCATGATGGCATTATTGTACATGTCTACATTAAATGTTACCAAAAAGAAAGATGGGACAGCAGCTCTGTACCCTTTGATAATATGTAGTTTGGCATGCAGTACAGAGAAGATACTTACTCCGTTGCTTTAATAACCTCAGTACAATAAACTAACTGTACTCTACTAAACATTCATAACCACCAAGGAGTGCAATATACATAGTTGCACAGTCTGAAAGTATTATATCCATACTGTAAATGTAATATGGCTCTTGTGCATTATTTCATTTCAATACAATGTACAATAGACTCTCCAAATCAATTATGCCCAATGTATGGCATTACATATGCAAAAGACAAATATTCAACTACTAGGTCCTGTAAGACCCCAAATTAGTGCCCCAAATTTGTGATTTGTGCTATGGCTCAAATCTGTATCCATAATAGGTAGACTTCTAAAAATACTGAGCCAGGCCAACAGAAACTCACTCTGATTTTTATGGTGTAATAAAGAATTTACAACTTACCGCCAAAATATACTATTGAGTTTTGGAAATGATAGACCCAAACTTCCCCCGGGAAAATCGGACATCTGCATGCAGTTAAAAAAAGAGAGAGAAAGAGTGACTAGTTATACAAAGACATATAAGGCTCACCTCCTCCTGTACTACTGTCCAGCCTGCCAGTTAAAATACTCTGCTCAAGCTCTGCTCCCTGTGCCTCCAGCTGCAGAGGTGAATCAGGGACAGGGCTTTTTCAATGCTGGCACCTCGTCTATGGAATGCCCTTCCTCCTGAGGTTCTCCTGGTGCTGATTGTACTCTTATTTTAGGGAGGTCAAGATGCTGAGCTGCAGACTGGAAGGTCTGTAGTTCGGCAGTTCAAGACCCTAGTGCCATGTGATGCAGTGAGCTCCCATCTCTGGCCCCAGCTCCTGCCAAACTAGCAGTTCGAAAGCAAGAAATTACAAGCAGATAAAATAGGTACCGCTTCAGTGGGAAGGTAACAGCGTTCCATGCACCTCAACATTTAGTCATACTGGCCACGTGACCACAGAAACGTCTTCGGACAGCACTGGCTCTTCGGCTTGGAAACGGAGATGAACACTGCCCCTAGAGTCGGATTCAACTAGCTTTTGAGCAAGGGAAACCTTTACCTTTTATAAAACAACTCCCTTCTGCTGACTCCCAGAAGCCATTGCAGTGGAGAAAAAGGATTGTTAAAAAGTGAATGCTCCCCATTTACCCCCCCCAAAAAAGTTCAATGTCCCTTTAGCTTTGTAAGATTACCCCTTGGGAGCTGTATGGCCCCTGTCCAAAATCGGTGCTTTAACTGGAAATGCCAGAAATTGAATTGGGAACCTGTGACATACAAAGCTGATGTTCTAGCACTGAACTATGCTCCCATTTTACAGAACTAGCTTTGTACATAAGTCTACAAAACCCAGCTTTACAATTAAGGCGACATACCTATGCTGTGACACAGTGAACACCTGGAACAGCAACGGGGGAACAAGACATTCTACAAATTTAATGAAGCTTCCCTGCCCGGCAGCAATTATAACTCACCACCAGTGATTAGGTATTCACAAGCCTTGATAAAATCAAAAAGAAGAAAGTGTTCATTTTATTTCTTTAAATCACTCTGTTATTCAAGAACTTCCACCACGTTTATTCATGCCAGGCAAGGAACTTTTGCAATTCTTTTCTGGCTCAAACAATACTAAACTTGTAGGGCGTTTCCCTTTACCAGACTAAGTGGAAGTATGTTGCACAAGCTTTGAGGTTGCACAGAACCCTTCTTCAGGAAAGTACGGGCACAAGGAAAGGAGAGCAAGTTCTTGTGTAACCAGAGGAATGAAGCCATATTTTAACAATTAAGTGAAACAGCCCTGGAACCAGGGGTTTCTCAGTGACTTTCTCTTAAGTAGAGATATGCCCTTGGAGAAACTCCTCCTGAGAAGTTTGGCCTCAGATTCACCCCACACAACTCCTTCAGCAACCCCAGCATTACCTCTCTCAGAGACACACTTACCAGATCCCTAAATGGCCAGTCTCTCCTTGGAAAGCTAGTCCAGAGAGCAGGCTATAGGAGGAATAGCTGCAAGAAATTCCCACCTCCTCAGATGGAGAAGATGACACTCATCCAAGAAATTGTGGCAACATGGGACTCTCAGACATTTCACCAGAATGCTCTGCAACATGCAGTGTCTGCAAGCAACTTCATCCAGCAAATGTGCCCCACACAATGCTATGGAACAGTTACCCAATATAATGGGCTGCCCACAGGCCTTGAAAAATCTCACACTGTGAGGATGCACTGGGGGCAGAAAAATACCAATAGCACCATGGCATAGTCTCCAACATAAGTTTCTGCCTTTTTGTCCTTAATATTTCACTTCCTGCCTATTGTTACATCTCCTGTAAGCTTCTACTGCACTTGTACGTTTCATGGGAACTTGTCAGTGGGCGCTGCAATACGAATCAATAGGTATCAGGAACATGGAGTAACTCACAGGACTCCTCCCAGATTTTTACAAAACATCGGAACACATAACACCTGGGTTAGAGAGGTTTCTGTGGGTTTAATTTAAATAAACCTATAAACCCATTGCTCTTCCTAATATATGGGTCTCTGCCTTGGTGGTAGAGCATGTGCTCGGCATGCAGGTTCAATCCAGTTAAACCAGTCAAGCAGTAGTTGATGTGAAAGGGTCCACCTGAGACCCTGGAGAGCCACTGCTAGTCTGGGGAGGCAATACTGGCTTCGATGGACCAAGTTCAGTATAAGGCAGCTTCGTGTGCTCTTGTGACCCAATGCCGGAAATAATAAATGGAAACACCATACTTTTGTAATAAATCACAATAAAGGAGGAAACTGCAGACTGCAGTCAAGAACCAGTGACTTTGGAACAGGCGCTCTCCGCCTGGCCCACCTCACAAGGCCGGGACGAGGATAACTAGGGACAACGGAGGAGACCCATGTCCTTGAAGGAGGCGCGGAGCGGGAATAAAACGTAACGGGTTTCTCTTCTTCCTGATTTAAACTTTAGACGGCCACCACATGCCTGGCGCTGTTCCATATGGCTTACTCAACAATACCTGAATAATATTCTAGTTTATTCCTTTGCATGCACCACTTCCTTTATTCCTTTGCATGCCCTTTTCTATATCCGGGCCCACCTCTGATTCCGTCAGGAACTACAGCCACACGACCATCGGCTCCCCCCACTCTTTCTAGGCCCACCCCCAGATCTTCGCTCTTCTACCCCAAATTCTCCCCCGCAGCTCAGCGAGGCCACCATTCTCGGCCCTTCCCCGCCCGGGGCGGGAGCGCCCTGCTTCCTCCTCCATTCATTCCCGCGTGACCTCCATTCGCCCTGGCCCGGGCCCGCCTCACGCGGCGCACTTACCGCCGCCGGCCCCGCCCCCGGGTGCCTCAGGCGGGCGGCCAGGTCCTTCGGCCAAGGGCCGCCGAGCCGCGCAGCGCAGGAACAGCAGCAGCGGGACCACCACAGGGCCATGGCGGCGGCGGCTATCGCCTCGTCCCCGCCGCCGCCGCGCCAGGCCCGACTTCTTAGCCGCGGCGGCCGCAGCTAGTCCCGCCTCGCCTCCTGGAGCGGGAAGTGGCTGCCGGTGCCTCCGCCTCCTCCGCTTCCAGTCAGGAGGCCGAGGAAGTGCCTGGCAGAAGGGAGGGACGGGGACGTGACCGCTTCTGAGAGTGAAAGCCAGCCGGGAAAGCGGCCGACATGTCTTTCCCCCTCCCTCCCCCGTATTTGTCAGGTGAAAAGAGGGCCTAAAGGGCTCCGTTCATGGGACCCTGAAGGCTCGAGAGTTGCCGCTTTGTTGCGCCTGGAAAGGCTTCTTCCAACGGGGCGGCAGGCAGAAATGCCACAGGTAAAGAGATCTCCCTCCCTGCAGTTCCGAGAGAGAGAATGGGTTACCTGTGAGTTTGTGCCTGGCGTGCCTAAAACCACACAGACTCCCCCCTTTTGTTAGGTGAAAAGGGAGAAGAGATTCGGTTTCTGTGATTAGAAAGCCTAAGAGTAGTTGTTCCTGAATTTGTATCTAAATATATCATACATGATAGTGCTATCACGGGCCTTAGTGCTGCTTCCAGTTATCCAGAGGTGAAGCCTCAATTTTCTTGTTTTGCTATATAAGCAACCCAATCCTAGATATGTTTGTTTGGAAGTAAGTACTGCTGAGTTCCTCCTGCCAACCTAGCAGTTCGAAAGCAAGAAATTGCAAGTAGATAAATAGGTACCGCTTCGGTGGGAAGGTAACAGCGTTCCGTGCGCCTTGGTGTTTAGTCATGCCGGCCACATGACCACGGAAACGTCTTCGGACAGCGCTGGCTCTTCGGCTTTGAAACGGAGATGAGCACCGCAACCCTAGCGTCGGATTCGACTGGCTTTCGAGCAAGGGAACCTTTACCTTTAATGTTGAGTTCAGTAGCACTCTCCCCAGTATTGGAGCCCCAAAAAGTGTATTTGAAACACTTTGGCAGGGCTTTTTGCATGTTTCTGCGGGTACTCCCTGACTACCAGCACCCTTTGAGGGCAGGTCTCTCCCAAGTCCTGATCCTTGTGACTAGCCTGCCCCAGTCAGCCAGAGAGAGTGGACCCTCAGAAACTACAGAGGGAGGGTGGGGCTTTGTTGTTGGAAATAGGCACTACATTATATTTATTAGCACCTTTAAAAAAACCACTGTGCTTCCATAAAATATACTGTTTAGAGAAGAAGGAGAAGAGATTGGATTTATACCCTGCCCTTCGCTACCCAAAGGAGTCTCAGAGTGGCTTACTACCTTTCCCTTCTCCTCCCCACAACAGACAGGCTGAGAGGGTTCTGACGGAAACTGCTCTTTTTCGAGAACAGCTGTGCCAGAACTATGGCTTGCCCAAGGTCATCCAGTAGGTGCAAGTGGAGGAGTGGCAAATCAAACCTGGTTCTCCCAGATCACTACTAGATTTGAGGGGGGGAAATCTATCTGATGGCTAAATTCCAAATTAAATGTTTGGTGTTGTTCTTGGAAAGGATTCTTCAGCTGCATGACAGGGGGGGAAACTCCAAGGGTAAAGGCTCCACTAGCATTCCCATGGTGGAGAGGGCATAAATTGTGAGTTTCTACCAAGTACAGATAAAAATCTTGGGAAAACACACACACAAAGGGTCAAGCTGGAACAAAAAACTTGTCCAAGCATCAGCTCCTGTGAGCTGTGGCCCACTTTATCAGATGCAAAAAAGCGATGGAGCTCTGATGAAGTGGACTTTAATAGGTCTGTTAATTGCAATTTGTTTTTGTTAATTACCATAACATGGTGGCTTGGCTAGCCTACTGGGATTTTTTAGGTAAGACAGGAATTTAGTGTGCAAAACAGACATGTCTCTGAACAGCTGCCTGGTGGAGTCCTAATACCGGTTAATAGGGATAACAATTGGTTAGGTATCTACAGTCCCAGGCTCTATCTTTGTACACTTTTCTTCCGGTATCATAAAAAATATGTTAACTAGTTTTGAGTGCCTCTGCTGAGCGTCAGAACAAGTGCAATAAAAGTGCTTCTGAATATTGCCAGATATCCATAGGGCAGGTGTTGCATTGGCGAGCTAATGTTGCTCACACAGAAGCCCAGTTTAAACAAGATGCTGGGTGTATGAAAGTTGCACCGGTAAGGTCTTCTTGCCGACCAGCTTCAGTTTTAAACTGGGCCTAAAATAGGCCATTATGTGTGCAACACCACTAGCATGCCACCAGAAAAATTCTCACCTAGACCTGGGACCCAGTGAGGTGCAACTGTGTAGCAAGAAGTCATGTGACAGGAAATGCAGGAGCCAGAGTTAATGGCGGTCTGAATCCAGACCAGGACTGGCTAGCACAGGTGTGTTGAAATCATTTGTTATGGAGGGCCGGATTTGACATAAATTGGACTTTTTCGGGCCAAGCCATGTGTGTCATAAAATGTAATGCCAGGTAGCAGAGATACAAACTTTATAAAGGACACAAACACAGATTTTTTATACTTAAAATAAAAACATGCTTGAAACATTAGCACTCTTGCAATATTTTGTTTATTTAACAGTCTCTGATAACTGACACTTCTTGCTCTGAATTGCATAAAAATGTCTGTGCTGTAGCAATCTTGAGTATGCTGTTCAAGTGTGTATCTGTAAGCTGAAAACCTACTTTTGATTTATTGACATTTGTTACAGAAATCTCATGCTCAGAGTTCTGAGCCTAGGACCCAGGGGAAAACATGAAATGGCTGGGCATTGCAAGCTTGTGTACATAAATTGCTTCGTGTGCTGTTCAAGAACATGAGAAGGCACCACGACACAGAATGAGGGCTGTGTGTTTGTCTACAAAACTATAGTCTTCCTCAGTGGTCAGTATCAGTCTACTATCTGGGAAGTCTGAGTTCAAAATCCCCAAAGGTAATGTGCTGGGGAAACTTGGTCTGGACACACCCTCTCAGCCTAATCCACCTCATTGGCTTGTTGTTATTCCTCATCTAAAATAGTTCACATTGCTTTCCTACTGAGAAACACTGGATCATGAGGGCACGAATACAGTGAAAAGGGGAGGGAACCCAGTTGCACCCAGGAGAGCCCTGGCATAACGAGCCCAACAAAACACACACACTGTATCAAGGCACACAAAAGCTCATACCTTGGATAACACTTCGTTGGTATTAAAGGTGCTTTGTATTTCTCCCTTGTAATTGAGGCAGCCAAGCAAAGCGAGCTCTCCCTCTT
>NW_015168047.1:322421-361349 GCF_001447785.1 Gekko japonicus
CCTCCCTCGCAGGAGGAGCCTCAGCCAAAGGAGGAGAAGAAAGGTTGCCTTTGTCTCCTGTGTGATTGAGGCAGCAAGCTCTGGCTCGTTCTCTCCCTCCCCCGGGGAGGGGTAGGAGCCTCAGCCCAGTGCAGTGAACAGAATCTTGCCTATCTATCTCTCCTGAGTGACTGACAGAGTCTGGGAAAGCAAGCTATGATGCAGCAGCAGCAGCAACGGAACTAGAGGAAGAAGCAGGAGACAGCCAGTCCCTTGTGGGCCTGATAGAAGCCCTCTGGGGGCCTGATCTGGCCCCTGGGCCGCATGTTTGACACCCCTGGGCAATGCTTCCTCTAAGCTGTGGAGGCTTGTGAGCAAAAATTCTACTTTGTGAGCAGCTGGCATTAAATTTGTGAGCGAGTGATTTGCCAGCTGCATAAATTAGTTTGCTCTGGAGACATCCTTCCTGAGCTAAGACAAAAATGTGTGAGCCGGAGGCTAAAAAACTGTGAGCTAGCTCACACGAACTCAGCTTAGAGGGAACACTGCCCTTGGGTCGGCAGATCAAGAGAACTGGGGGGACTGAAAATGTGAACCTAGCACCAAGGAGTATAGCATGGTGAGGAAATAAGCAAGGAATGGAGCTGTGAAGGAATTTTCTTCACCAGTGAGTGGCCTCATGTACTGCTGTTTCTATGAGCGGGAAAAAGAGATAGGAGTCATGAGGCCCTTGGTGTTTTATGTATGTGTATCAGCCATTGGTCCTTCTAAAAGGCAGGAGCTGGCTCAGTTTGGGCTTGTGACTCATCTTAAGGTCCCGAACCATTGTTGAAAACTACTGAGATAGACTATGTATCTCTGGAGTGCTAAAATCATTAGCATAGCAGTTAGCATAGTTTTAGCAAGATGCTGGGAACATGGAATATAGCGTGTATAAATTGTTTTTGCTCTTTAGCATCAGGTTTAAACTTGGCTCAGTCATGCCTAGGATTGGGCTGTTTATAACACAAAGCAAGAAGCCTGAGGGTTTAACCTATCAGATAACTGGAAGCTGCCACTAAATACAGACTTGGTGTACACCAGCAGCTGCATATTCTGTATCAAGTGCAATGCGATCATTGTTCCCTGCACTGAGAAGATGGGAGAAAGCCACTGCTTTATAACCTTTAAGTTTTCTGTTTGTACAAATAAAAATAGTACAGATATATAAAAATATCAAGTCGGGTACTCACATTCATGAATGTAAAAGGGGGTGCGTTTTTTAAAAAAATTGTGGCCTTATCAGAATACAGTGGCTGTCCGTTATATTTTCCCATCAAAGGCAGCTGAGCAAAGATAAAATCTTAGTCATATATCTTCATTACTTGCATTAGTTGTGAATCCTAAGGTAGAAATGGTGATTTGAACAAGAGTACCTGATGGATTATTCCTTTATATAATTTGTTAAATGTATGCTTTTTAAGCCATTTTTAAAATCACATTCTTTGTTGATCTAACCCAGGGGTCCTCAGCTTTTTGAGCCTGTGGTCATATTCGGAATTCTGACAAAGGGTGTACTGTTCCCTCTAAGTTAGTGTGAGCTAGCTCAATGTTTTTTAGCCTCCAGCTCACATATTTTTTGTCTTAGCTCAGGAAGGATGGCTGCAGAGCAAACTAATTTATGTAGTAGCCAAATCGCTCACTCACAACTTCAGTGCCAGTAGCTCACAAAGTAGAATTTTTGCTCACAAGCCTCCACAGCTTAGAGGGAGCATTGACAGGGTGGTGGGCACAATCACAAAATAGCTGCAGCAGGAGGTGGAGCCAGCAACAAAATGTCAGGGAGTGAGTTTATGCATAACTCTCCTAGTAACTCTTCAATATTCAATATCTGCACAGCCAATCAAAAGCCCTACTGGACAAAAGCCCCACCTGGCCCCACCCACTTTCTAGAAACAGGAAAAGTGTTGGTGGGCACCATGGTGGCCATGGTCAGTATGCTGGAGAACCTTGACCTAACCAATTTCCATAAAATAATTTCCAAGGGTGTTTTGATGAGAATTTTGCAGCTGGTTTATTAGCATCCAAAATTTATAGATGGGTGTAGCTAACGGGAGGAACTTGGAGTGAAAGTGAAAGCATTAAAGAATGATTTTGCTGCAAATGGAGGATACACAGCTAGAATCCTGGTCTCATTGTCTCTTTCTTTTGTTTCCATACAGGCTCAACACTTGGTTATGAAAAGTTCTAGGACTCATTATGTCCAGGTGTTCTCTCACTCCATGGTTGCTTACTTGGCTGATGTTGCTGTGTCAATCAGGATGCTGCTTCCTGGACTCTCTAATTGTGGCAAGTAGTTTTAGGCATGTGCATCACTACATCAATAAGTCAAACCTGGATCAAGGCTACTGTGAAAGAAAACGAAAACTCTCTAGTTTTGGTGGATGGAGACTCTCCTCAGAAAAATTCACAGGTACTGTTTCATGCCAATATACAGTTATGAATTCATGCCAATATACAGTTATGAGAAGATGTGCATGTAAAGGGCAGTTTATCTGAATATGGCTGAAATCCCAAACAACCTTTCTAGGGATAAATCCCACAGAATTTAATGAGATTTACATCTGAGTATGCATGCTGAGTATACGTGCACTTATATAACAGCACTAACCAAGCCAAAGTTCACAGTGCCTAAGCCCATTTAAATCAATGGGACTTAAGGTAGATATGGCTGACTTTTTGTATTGATATCAAAGGGATGTAAGCATGAGTGACTTTCCCTGAATTGGGGCCTGCGGCTCTGATTTTATTTGAGTAGCATGACAGTGCTGGAGACATTAATAGTGCTTTATCTCTGATTTCAATGGGCTTAAGCTGGAGTAATTTTCTGCTGTTGGTTGCCCCAGTCCTGGCATCTGTTGAGCTGAAAAACTGTGGGTTTTCATTGTTAACATGAGATATTTCTGTAGCCTTAAATATTTTCTTTTTACAGATAGGCAGTGGGGGAATGTGAAGGTCTGGTTTTGTTGGGCTGATGGTTTTATAGCGTTTCAGCTGTTAACCGTTGGATGCACAAGACAGTGAACAGCCAAGCTTTTATTTTTGAGGTGAATATTGGCCTTCTCTCAACCTCAGGATTCACCCAGTGTAAATATAAGCTCCTCCCCAAAGCCACAAATCTTTAGTCAGTTTCCCTCAGAAACTGGACCCTGAGACTGCAATAGACTGTTACTAAAGCAGTCACTGTGCTGGCCTGCTTTTTCATAAAACCCAGACTAAAACATCCAAACTCTCCTGAAAAAGGATTCTCAGCCTCTACCCTATGTAAGCACAAACCCTGTCTTCAAACATTCACTGTTTTAGCCTGCTTACAGACTCCCTCTGGCCTCGCTATCTGAACCTAGCAGACAGTGTTACACATTTTTCTCTCACTCCTCTCCCTGCCTGGCTTCCTCAGCCATCCATGGGCCATGATTGGCTGTTAGCTGCTCTTCACACACAGGCATACAGGGGACTGGTGACTTACACAAAGGAGCCGGACCTTTGCTCTTCTATCACAGGACTTATAAGACTCATGGGGTAGAATCCCATCCTTCTCTAGCATGACTGCCTGGCCATTTCCAGGGCCTGCTTTGTGGCAGAGAGACAGCAGCGGCTCCTGCTCTACCTTCTCCTCTCTTCTCTATCAGCAAACTTGCCTGTGCAGCAGTGGTGGCTTTTGGTCATCCTCGCTTGCCCTAAATCTCCTCCCTGCTTGCTTGGCTGAAGCACCTGTTCTCCTATGATGGGTGGTGGGGTTGGCAGCAGCTTCCCCCCCCCCCCATGATATAGAGTCATGAAATCTTGGCAGAGAGTCATGAGATCACAGTTTATGTGTAAACCACTTCTGTTGGAAAAATACCCCCTATCTAGGTGGCATGCTTTTGTTTGGTATGGGAAATGGACATAAATATTTTAAAAATCATTTGATAAGAAAATCCCTATTAACAACTTGGGGGGAAATCCTACCTTTGGTATACTCTAAAACTCCAAGATTGATCTCACCCCCTGAAGCCTTTTCACAACCAAGTTTAATTTCATTAGATAAAATTCTTAGATATGAAAATCTTTTAGATGATAAAAGATTTATAAAAACAAAGAAAGAATTAATAAGGCAAGAGGTCAGTCTGGATTTGTGGCAAGGGCTCAAATTGAATCTAGATATGTTAAAGATAGACATTTGGTTTTTATTCTGAACAATGTGCATTTGAAAAGTTATGTACATTCAATGATAAGTTGATCAAGAAAGTATATGTATTTTTAATGCAAATGAAAATGGAAGATGAAGCGGTTAAAACTTGTATGGTGAAATGGATGCAAAATCTAGGTTATAATATTGATCTTGCACAGTGGAGTAAACTGGAAAGTGAATGTGAAAATAACTAAATCAGTGGCATTTAAAGAGAATCTGTATAAGATGTTTTACAGATGGTATCTAACACCAGACAGACTAGCTAAAATGTACAAAAATATGTTGAATAGTTGCTGGAAGTACAAAAAACCTGTGGGTTCATTCTACCATATGCAGTGGACATGTGATATAGTGTTTAAATTCTGGATTATGGTACATATTTTTATACAGACAGTTTTGCATATTTCAATACCTTTTCAACCAGAATTGTTTTTATTGAATTATATACCAGATGACTTTGATAAAAACCAAAGATATTTTATAATTCATGTAGTAACTACAGTTAGAATCATATTTGCATCCTACGGGAAACTACTATCAATACCTTCTGAACATGACCTAATAATGAGAATTATGGAAAGTGCGGAAATGGACAAATTGACTTCAATGTTAAAAGAGCAAATGGAAGAAGATTTTGTTGGACTATGGACTCCATTTTATAACTGGATAACAGAGAAATATAAAGATATGAACTCCTTAATATTATAACATCAAGAAGCTTTTATGAACTTTAAAAACCTCACGGTCTATCTTCGTATAATATGAAATAAGTAGAGAAAAGTTATATGCAGAAGTCTTATTATTTTTGTTCCTTCCCCTGCCCTTTCCCTGTTTCCCATCTTTGTATATTCTAAAACTTTAATAAAACTTACTTTAAAAAGAAAAATGTCCCCTATCTTTACCTGGCCTCATTCTTGGCATGTTTTTTTCTTTTATCCATACAGTGGGGAGAGGTTCAGCATTAGATATATGATGTTTACTATCTTTCATCATCGCCCTCTTTCATGGCACTCCCAGAGATCTCACATCCAGGTTTCTGATCTGGTTCACATCCATTCAGCCTCGGTGACTCATTCACACAAGCTGCTCCAAGACTATTTGATAGCAAGTTCTTTGTTGTGCGATATCGTCTCAGTCATTGTTCAATTTTAGTTGTATCCTGACTCTAAAAGCAATATGAATATTGTTCATACAATGGCTTCATTAATGTATTATTTTAAGTTAATTTTTTCCCCTTGTTCTCTTTAGCGACACTACCTATTGATCCAATTGAAAAGAATTACATTCGTGAAGTGCAAGACTCCATTTTCTCAGTTGTCTATCCTATTCCTTTTAAATCCAGAGTTCTCCTTGTAGCTGTTTCAAAGGTTAGATTTGATTTTTCTTTATTCCTGACTCTTAGCTGTACAGTGATCCCAATTCCCATTGTCTGCAGGCTGGCCAAGCAGGCAGGAGGTTAGGTCCCAGGGGGCAGCAGGTTGAGCTTCCTGACTTCTACCTCCTGGTCTGGACCCACTGGGGCCAGAAAGGAGGGGTGTGACACCTAGGTTCACTGGCAAAGAGCATGGCAGCTCCTTTTGTCCAGCAAGGTCTCCCTCCCTCCATCAAATGGGGCATGGCCCTTTTCCAGGGCTGTCTTGATTCCCCTGGTAGTTATTTTCCAGATCCCTTTTTCCGTAGGAATGTGGGAGTTCATCAATCACTAAATGTCCATAGAAGTGAATAACAGATCCAGGCAATCTTTGTATTGCATTATACTGAAAAATGTATTTTGTGCTGTGGGGTAGGGAGAAGAAGGGGAAACAGGTGGTGGCTGTAGTAAGGCAGGCAAAAGGATATGCAGACCACTTTCACGGCTTCTGAAGTCAGCAAAATTTTATGAATGCAGGTTATATGGCCAACAAAGAGCTGTGTGGAACTTCTGAATTTTTCTTTGTCATTTCTGTGCTGTCCAGGAGGTTCTAGAAGACATTTTGGATCTTGATGTGTCTGTCTCAGACACAGAGGATTTTCTTCAACTTGTCAGTGGTGGGAAAATTGTCTTGGGGTCTCTGCCTCTGGCCCATAGGTATGGTGGCCATCAGGTAAATATTTGCTCATATTATGTTAGCAGTATTTCTATGTAACAGGATTTTCTTCTGGAAATGAGAAAGAATAGAAAATTTAATATTTTTATGTTGCAGTTTTAGAAAAGTGAACTCAGAATGGCTAGCTTTCTAATATAGTTCATTACTAGTAGATTTTTAAAAGATTGGTGGAACTGTCTCATACACAACTCCCTTCTGTCCTTTGCACCGGTCACTCACCTGTTTGATATAAGAATAAGAAAATCAGTGCTTTCAATGTTCCCCAAGTGTGCAGAGAAATCCCTTTAGCCTCCGTGTGGCCCCAATCTGCAGATTAAGTTATCTGCAGATTGTGGCCACATTTGGCTAAAAGTATATAGATTTTGGCCTGGTTTGAGTGATAAGAAATATAGTATAGTATATACTATATAATGTATATAGATTTTGCAGTGGTTTGAGTGATAAGAAAAAGTAAAAATGCAGTTCTATTTCCATATGGTAAAGGTTGCTGGTTTAGGACATGAAGCGAAGAATAAGATGATCAAAGATTTCTCTCATAACATCTAACAAAATAACATATAAATAGCGAACTGTTATAAGTAAGAACTCTACAAGTATATTGTGACATTAACTCTAATAGTACTAACATTTTAACTAACAGTGAAAAGATCTCCTCCTCTTGGGGTTTTAGATTAGTGTAGTTTGCTTTTCTTTCTCCTTAGATGTAGTCCCTTCCCTATTATTTCTTTATAGTTTTTGTAGTTTTGCAAAATAAAAAATATTCCTCCAGGGATTAAAAAAAAAGGACATGTTATGCAGGACATCCAGTGAATTGCATTCTTAAGAAAGCTAGCAATCATTTTTAAAATAGCAAGTTTCTAGCTCTTACTGTTCCACAGAGGCAGTAAAAAGTCTGTTAAAAATTCTGACACTAAAGATATAGTGATGAAAGTAGGAGGTTTTTTCATGTTTATATATTGTCTCTAATGTCTCCCCAATCTCTGTCTCCCTTTCTGTCTGCCAGTTATTTCATGGGGCTTGTTCCCCCTTATTATTGGTTTATTTTGGTTATCCATACAGTGGGATGTTACTGTCCACATACCTTTGATACATCGGTGAATTGGTTTCTGATAAATGCATCACATTCCCCCCCCTCCCCAACACAGGTACACATCACATCCCTACCTTCACCAATTTTAGGAATAATTTTCCAGTTCCACATGTACTGTAAATAACAGAAGATGATAATTTGTGCATTTTGATTTTTACTCTCTCTTTTTTAGTTCGGTAGCTGGGCAGGTCAATTGGGTGATGGAAGAGCTCACTTGATTGGAGTTTATACAAACAGGTACTGCATTATTTCATTTTAAATGGTCAGCTAGTTTCTAAATGAGCTATCACTGTCACAGATAAGTTAATAAATAATAAAAATGTAAGCACTTTTCAGGTTTTCCCAGCAGTTCAAGTACCTTGTCTTCAGGCCTGATTTAAACACAATGCCAGCAGTGCAGAATAACTCACCCGCTATTTTGCAGCATCTCGTTTAAAGTGTACCACTATCTGTGCAAAGCCACCGTGAGTCACGTGTTGCTGCTTTGTGCAGGGTGCAACCTGTTTTAGACAATGTGCTGTGTGAATGTAAAGCAGCACATCTGCGTTAACGTTGCTTCAGCCAGCCTGACGTTTATGACTGTGAATTTAGAAATCTTTAATTGGAATCCTGCATGGTGCTATTTCTCTATATGGCAGTTCTGGGAGTGCGAAGTGGGTATGAGTTTTTGAAATGGTGGTTTGACTAAGGTTGATGGGAACTAGGCACTCCCAGCTCAATCTCTTAGCTGCCGGGCTGTACCAGTTATCAAAATGACTGCTAATACTGTTTTTTGTTGTTATTTTATTTGCAGGTTTGGTGACAAATGGGAGCTACAGCTGAAAGGTTCAGGAAGGACACCATACTCCAGGTTTGTTGTGTCTCTTGTGTCTCTTGTGTCTTCTTTGGTAGCCACACCTGATGGCTCTTATTTATTTATTCAAAACCTCTAGACCCTGCCTTCTCTCTGCAAAGTCACAGTGGCTAACAAAACAGCAAAATCTGCAAGGACACAGACATCATGAGTGTTCAGCAAGGTTAAATCCGGTATACAATTAAAAACCAAGGGACACAGTCTGGGAATCGTCCCCATTGCAGAACAGAAGCTTTAATTTGAATAACCCCTGCAGCAGAGATGACTAACATGTCTTCCTCCCTCTTTTTAATTTATGCCTGCCCCAATAAGCAAGTGGCTCATTTTCTTGAGTCATATGGTGAATGTTATCAGATTTTCTAACGCATACTAATATAAATGGCTTTTTCAGAGCATTAATGGTAACCACAATAGTTAGGAATGGTTAATAGTTAGGAAATAGTTAATCTCTGATTAACATTTGTTGGAAGTAAATCATGTTGTTATTACCAGTTGGTGGGTTGTAAGTCATGTGATAGCGTTCAGCTAGAAGTAGCAAGAAGAGAACACTTTCACCCATGCTGTGCACCACCTGAGGGATCACAAAATTGTGCATGACTTTTTTTTCAGGGCCTTCAATACATATGCTTATAACAGAATTCCCTGTCAACCCAGTTTGTATTCTTTGTCTATTTCTGTTAAGAAGGACAAAGCATATTCCTTGTTTTCTTTTCCATAGAAATGGGGATGGAAGAGCTGTGCTTCGTTCCTCTGTACGAGAATTTTTGGGCAGTGAGGCCATGCACCATCTTGGAATTCCTACAAGCAGAGCAGCTAGGTACTTTCTCCACATTCATTTTCTTTTTACAGAAATGGATCTAATGTGCTGGTCTAGTAACTCTAATTTAGAGGTGAGGGGGATTTTGCAGGGAAACATCAGCCAGTAGAAGTGGAGTACTTAAATCTTTCCTGCCTCTGTTGACAACAAATGCCTCCCCCAAGCTGTCTGAGCTCATTCTCTTACCCAGCCAGGCACTGAGGCCACACATAAGTCCGTTTTCCATTTATACTGTATGTTTTGGGTGGATTCATATGATTTTAGGGTAAAGCAGGTGTAACAGACAGCGAATGGTTAATGTATTAATCCAGTCTGAGAACCTTGAGTGACCGTGGATTCAAATGGATTTCTGCAGTTAAGAGTGACAGTTGAGAGCAGCAGTTAGAACAGTTGAGTTTAGTTAAGAAGAGTGAAGGATTGAGAAAGGATCCTGAATTATGAAAGTGGGACCAGTAGTCCTAGCCTGAGGGAAATAGCTCCTAGTAAAAGGGGGTGATTCCAAACAGGAGTTTCAGAACTTGTGTGTGTATTCCAACCTTCACAGCCTTAAGTAATTTTGAGACAAAGAAGCTTATTCCTGTTCATTTAAGCAGTGACTGCCAAGCGATCTCTATCTACAGTTTTAAAAGACCTTTCTGTGTAACAAAACAGCTACTTGACTGTGACAAACTATATATTGTGTATAATTATACAAAGTTATCTCATCCCTGTTGCCTGTTCATCTGGCAAGTTCCAAACCTGATACCAACCTGACCGTTTCCCGATAAATAAAGCAGTTTATTTTGAATTACTATCAGCCTTTCTTCTGCCATAATCTGATATATACAAACGAAGGATTCTACTGTTCCTCAGCATCCTAGGCTGGGTCAGTAAGTATCTGTACTCATTTAAACAACTGGGTGGGACAGACAAAAAGAAGACGAAGAAAGGGGTCTGCTCAACCAAAAGGGAGAGAGAAATGGAAGTGAGGAACTGTTATAGCAGGCTTATCTGGTTTTCATTGGGCATAAAACCCCACAGCTTCATTCTGTGAGAGGAAGATGGCATTTCTTTGCTGATCAATACGGGGACAGAAGGAGTGGACTCAGCACACTGGTACCACCATTTGGTCACCCTGTCACTGCCTCCAGTAAAGTATTCTGATCTATCACCCCTTGATGCACACAAATCTTGCATTGGACAAAAGCTGCCTTGGAAGGAACTCTGAGTTTGTACCTCAAGTTCTGACTGGCCCAGGAAGGGAACTCCCAAACTCCAGGGTTTTAGGAGTGCAACCCATTGCCATTCTTTGTTCAGACTTTATTAAGGGATTTAACCAGGGTTTTGCCAGGGCTTCACAAATGTGCCTTGTCTGTGTGGGAGGGGGAAGAGGTGCTTACACATTGTAACTAGATGTAGCTAGCAACTGATTTGCTGTTGTTCTCCTAGTGTTCTGTATTATTCCACCTGTCTCTGGTTTGTCCCCAAATATCTGTGTCTTTAGCATATATGTTTAGTCAATGTTTTAAAAATCTGATGTCTGTTCTGGAAGAGAGAACACTTGGAGAATTGAATTTAACTTTTCTAAAAGCCGCTGAAAGGACTGCAGAGAGAGGGCAGAAGGGAAAAATCCAAGCCTTGTCTCCGTTGCACATGCAAGCACACTGGATTTGATGGTCTAATAGGGAGATAAACAGGCTGTCTAGGAACAGCCTGCATCAGCATTACGACCACTCCCATGGTATAGTGAGATTAGTTTAGTATTGATAAAACCCAAAACTGGTAAGGGTCTTCTAATGGTGGCAGTGAGTAAGTCTACCCAAGCGCAAAAGGCAATGTGTGCAATTGGATTGGACTCCTAACACAGTGAGATGCAAAACTAAGATGACTGGGAAGGTGAGCAACTGGTTGTTAGGAAGGAGATTTCATAACAGCGTGCAATTCATAATCATCCCTGAAGCAAAGGTCATTTCGGGGGGGATCGCGGGGGGAACACAGTTCCCCCGGGTGAGGTGCAGGGGGGCGGGGCACACGATGAAGCCCCGCCCCCTGCTTCCGGCCGCCCCGCTTCCAGCCCTCATTCAGCCAGGAGGAGGCAGGAGAAGAGGGAGGGTAAGTTGCTTCCTCCCCGCCTCTCCCCACCCCTGCCTGCCTGGGGCCAGGGAGGGCCTTGGCGGGGCTTCCTCGCACTCCCGCCGGCCTTGCAGGTCCACCGCCGAGCCCCTGATGTCAGGGGGTGTGGTATATGCTAATGAGTTATGCTAATGAGTTCCCCTAGCTCTTTTTCTACGAAATGACCCCTGCCCTGTTGTATTTTTGTTTTGTGGCTAGCCAGGAGATCAAAGTGCATTTTGTACCTGGGAAAATTCATTATATCTACCACTCAGTCCTTGGGACTATATGATGATGGTAAGTGTTGCAGAGTGCACCTGATGTACAGGATGCAACTTCTAGACATAATTTCTACCAGAACAACACACTTCCTTCCCCACATTCATTAGTTGCCAGGCAGTTTTGTGAACATAGTTGTCAGGCCCCAGCTTCTCTAGGACCAAGGGAGGAGGGATGGATTGCTCCAGGGCTTGATTTCTTTTGAGAAACAGCTGACACAGCCTCAGAATACTGTGAGGAGAGGGGGTTTGAAATCACCCAGTTCCTCCTTTCTCACTCCTGGACTCTTTTTAGATCTTTCTCTCTGGCTCCTATGGGCATGAATAGAGTTGCAGGCTTTTCCTTCCTGGCTGGTCGATCTGCTTCCCTTTAAATCCAGTGCCCCTAGCCCAGCGTCTGCCTCTTGACCTAATCCCTGCTCCTTCTCATAGGAGGAAGACCAATGGGCCAGCCTGGATCTTAATTCCAGAGCCTGCCTCAGGCTCCTCGGCCCACCATCTAGCAAGGTGGGTAGCCCATCCACCCCTACTGCCCTTCCCTGCCCTGATGCCTCAGGACAGGCAATGAGGACACTAGGCCTGACGCCCTCTCCCCTTTCCCGCCTCTCAACCCTCCGGTTGCCCCCTGCTCCTGGATCGGTCTCTTCTGTCAGTGATGCCCTCTGACTGTTTCTCTCCGTGGCGATTGTGCGTCTCATCCTGGCCCTTGATGTCTCCAGCTTCTTCTGACCCCTGACTCAGGAGGTGAGCGGGGATGTCGCCTCGGACTCTGTGGCTTTTGTGAGCCCCCAAGACAAGGCCGGGGGTGGCGGGTTCGTGGTGACCCCCGGACAATAGTGTTGTTTAGCTTGTAGGATATTTTTTATCCTGTCTGAAAAACAATGGCAGACAGCAACTGTGCTACCCTACCTATGGTGTGTATGGGAGAACTTGTTGCTGTTGAAGTGTCGCTGTCTATAGAACGCCTAAGATTCAATGGGGGATGCTCGTTGTGTGCTTGTGGAGTGAAAGCCCTTTCTCCTTGCTTGTGTGGTCCTTTTATGACTACCAGATGTCCATGGAACTCTCCCAGGAATCAGTCTGAAAACATTTGCTTTGCTGGATTGTGGCCGTTGGGAGACCGGCTTTAACTGCATCAGCAAAAGGGGCCTCAAGCTCAATGATTGATGCAGAAAGTATAAGACTTGTCTGAGTCAGCATGCAACCTTCTAGCCGCACTGGGCTCCTCTCGGGTTGCTGCTCTCGCATGTCGTTCAGGTCAAAGACAATATGCAGCGTTTAGCTTTTGCATTCGGTCTGCAGATTTCAAGTGATTTCGTGGCTTTTGAGTTTTGGCATGCTGTTTTGAAGCTCTTTCACATTTAACAGGTGATCTCTGTGTGTGTGTTTGCGTGTGCATGCACGTGCACGTGTAGAGGATATATTCTAGAAAGCTTTCCAGACTTCTTTTCACAAATGTTTCGCTCAAAACCCCCCAGCTGATAGCTAGATTGTTGCCAATGGGAAGCCGCTGCGTTACAGTTCATTGACAAAGTTCTTGCTGAGTCTTGGCAAGAAGAATGGGAAAGAACATGTAATTTATTCAAGAAAGCCCTGTGGATGGACCCACTCCATTAGGTTTATGTGCTTGTGTTCCCAACAGGAAACCCCAGTCACGGAGCAGCTCCAGATGAGAAAAATGTTTTTCCTTTGGCAATTGTAGGCCAGACCGGGGTTTCTGGAACAGAGTACAAGAAGTTAGGGCCAAGCCTGACATGATGGTCTGGGTCAGTGTTTGTCATGGGGATGCCGCCACCATTTTAAAGCCTAAAATGGATGATTTAAAGATCCTGATAGGGCCCATGACAGGGTGAGGTGTTTTTATTCCCCCCACCGTGACTTTTCAAGTGCCAAAAGAGCTGTGGGGGCTTTTTTTGGGGGGGGTCCTGGGGTCATCTTGATGTTAGTGTTGTATGTGAGTTTCTTGCTTTATATAGGCTGTATCCAGACTAGATTTCTGCTTGCACAAGGCCCCTCTGTCAGAAGGTTCCTGCCCCTCCCCCCCTCACTGCACTCCATTGAGCTCCACAAACTGCTGCCCCTTAGGAGGAGCATGAGAGGCAAATCAGGCGTCAGTAGCAGGAAGAGGGAGCGGATGGAAATTATCCCAACCCTTCCATTAGCGGAAAATTTAGTCTGGATCCAACCCATTATTGTGTATTCTAATGTTTGTCTTCTGAGAGCGCCTCATAAAATGGTGAAGAGGAGGATCTTACATCGCTCTCGCTTTTTGTCTGTTGTCTATTGACATCTGCAGTTGCCCCAGTGAAAGCATTTGAGCAACTAAATTGCACTAGGCAATTAAATTACATTGGGCAATTAAATTGGAGCGATTAAATTTAAATTTAATTCAGTGCGATTAAATTGCACTGACATTCACCTCTCATACCTTTTTGGTTATTTTGGTTGTGCCACCCCTTTCATTTGAAAGGGCTTGTGAAAGGACTGCCAGTGGCTTTAGACGGTGTCTCTGTGCAGTCTGTTCACTTGGAGTTTCCTTCATGTGATCCTCTGCAGGAACCTGTGATCCTCTTCATGTGATCCTCTACAGTATCATGGCTGTCTGTCTGGCATATGTGAACCAGTCCTTAGCAAATTTGGACTTTGGGGCTTTAATGCACAGAGTGAAAATCATGTAAAATGGGTTAGTGGATCCACTGATCACCCTCTAATACTCTTTTGATGCATGTTAGTGGGTGAAATTGGCATTCTAATCTTTCTTAGTAGGCACAAAACTAATTTATTAACATGATGCACAAAGGTATGCCAGAGAAGTTCCACTGTGGTTTTGGCTGATCCCTCGTCCCATTAGAGACATCTGATTCCCCCTCAGCTGTTACTGAGGGGACCCCGTCCCCCAGGAACAGCATTTCAGGGGATATTTTGGGCTGCTGTAGGAGGGAGGGATTGGTGAAAACGGCCCGGCCCATCTATTGCATCCATGGTAATCTTGGTGAGATCTTAGCCCACTATTTTGAATTCAGACTTGAGGGTATTTCAGACTTTGTATTCAAAAAGAAAAAGAAAATATTGGGGAAACAGTGAGTTTCCTCTCAGCCCCGACTTCCTCCCTACCTTGTTATAAATTCCAGCAGAGTAGCCATACGAGACTCTTGTGGCACCGTAAAGCCTTACGGGTTTACTGAAGCATAAGCTTTCATGAGCTGGAGCTGTCTGATCATGCATCCGCTCAAGCGGGATCCGGTCCATGAGCGCATTCTATCCTTTTATGTATTCTAGTGCTGTGTGTCCCACTGCCTCAGTGGTTGGAAACTAGGTCTTCCTTTTTATGGGACTACTAAAATGATAGCTGTGATACTAAATCATTGGTTGCTGTGGTGTCACATGTTGACAAGCCTTCTCTTTTCAAACGTGCTTGGTAATCTTTCCATGAACAAGGACCCAACAGGCATCTGGCTGCATTCCTGGGAAAGCCGTGCCGTGTGCTGCTGTGCAGTTTGTTGCGGTGGAGTGGCTTAATGGCTCATCATTTCCCCATATTTCTTCACCATGTAACAAAAGGGGAGCACTTTCAGAATAAAGGAAGAACTCTTGTTGCAGGAGGCTAGGCCTCTAAAGTCTTGCTGCCTGTTTCTACCCAGGTGCGCTGACCTTTCTTTATTGGGGTATTTCTGTGCCACTTTGTGTCCCCAAAAGGATCCAAAGTGGCTTACAGAAATGTCTAGACCAACCAACAAGACACATCGTGGCTTAGCTTTTGTAGCAGAGGCACAAGCCAAGAGCCCATTGGCTTGTGCCTCTGGCCGCACCCAGGCTTAAGTATCTGCAGGGGTGGGTGGGAACAGAGTCAGCCCAGATGGTGTTCAGGCTAGCCAGGCTCTTCCCAACTTCCTCCCCATGTGATTGTACACTGGAGGAGTTGATATCTTGGTATCTTGCCTTACTTTTTTCTTGACAGCAACATGGTTACCATTCCTTTGTGGTTGTGACCCAGTATGAAGGGATATTGTTGAGAATAAGAACTACATGTTACAGGCAGATGTTTGTAGTAGAGCTTCAGTGTTTCTGTTACGACAAAGTAACTTTGGGAAGAGAGAAGTAGTGGGGGAAGGAATGCCTAACCCCTCATTCCGCTAATATGCCCCCCCGCATCCCCCCCGGGTTCCACATATATGCATTCACCCTCCCAAATTATGCACCACCCACCATTTGTCTGTTGAAAATTACCACTTTCCAACATTGTTGTTTATTTTTGCAGAAAAATGAGCCAGTCCATGTGATTGCATTTGTGGTTGTACCAGTAGCTTTACTCTGAAATGGTTAGGATAAGTGTTTGAATGTTTGTGTTTTCATCATTCTCTTTTTCACCTTCAAAAATGAAATGTGAATCTGCTTCCTAGCGTGCTGCCCTGAAACAGCTTTAACCTGCTTCATTCTAAATTGCTCGATTCCTTTTTCTGTTACAGTTTAGTTGTTAGTGATGATGATGTATGGAGAGATCAGTTCTACAACGGAGATATTAAGAAAGAAAGAGGTAACTGCTATATTTCAAATTGTTATCCTGTAATGCTGTGGTGGTCCCATTTAATGTTTTTTTAAACAAACACATTCTGCTTTTATTTATTTATGTGCTGCTTTGCTTCCATCAAAGCCGTCTGTATTAGTTGTTGTTACCAAGGCCCCCCCCTTCCTAGACATGTACGGTTGGCCTCGACTCCATCTCTGCTAAACTTGCACCTTGGTAGCCGTTTTAGGAGCTAGCGGTGTCTCTCTTTAGAAACAGTGTCTGTCTACAGCCATTTCACTATTCCTGTGTCTTTTCATTCCTATACCCCTATATTTCCCTTAAACAAATCAAAACACTGTTTTGAAAAGATGCAGTTGTTTCATGGTTACAGGTGGCCTAATTGAGGCTCTTTGAGCTTGCTTCCTCACTATCCAGGTAAAGATTCCTAAACCACATGTTCTGCTCCCTCAGTTGGCCAGTAAGTCAGTTTTCCAAGCTAGTCAGGTTGTAGAAGGAGGAAGAGGTTTTTCCCCTGACACTGAGCTTAATTTCCCCCAAATTGGTTGTGTTTCTGGCCAAGTGATGTGAATCCTAGTTATCCACATGTGTCCTAAGGATACACATCAAAGGAAGCACAACTGGTAGCAAGTGCTAATGGTTATATCCCTCCTATCCTTGCCAGCGTCTTGCAAAGATAAAAGTATCCACTTGATGAACGAGTGATTGTGTCAATTGCATTGTAACAAGTAGCACATTTTGATTCCAGCCATGGTCATAGAGGTCTATCAAATTTGGGCTGGCTCCATTTACTTAAGAGGTGGGCTGACAGTATTTCTTCATGAAATATTTCATGTGAACCTCTGTGCTGGACCTTCACAAAGCTTAAGATTGTGGACACGTAACAATGATACCTGACCAGAGTCTGCAACACGCAAAGGATCACTGCTAATTAGGGCACCAGCTTTAAGGACATGAGATTCAGACTCACGTATGTTATTCACTGTGTTCTAAGGTTATTTGTGAAGAGGATAATATACTTGTGTACATTTTGCTTGTAACTCATTACCTGTCAGCTGAAGGTGATTGACAACAGCACTTTTCATCTTCTTATTAGGATTAGGTGGCTTCTAATAAAAAAAGGTGTTACACAACTGTTAATTATCTCTAGCTAAGAAAGCCAGTTGGAGAGCTTATAATTTTGACCGTAAAAACAGCACCCTCTGGTGTTTGCTTTTTAGGAAACAAATCACATAAGGACTGAATTTGGTACAGTTTCTCTGCTTCTGGGCAGGTTAGCCCTTTCTCTATAGTGTGAGACTAATCAGAGCTTGGCGCCTAGGACTGAGTGCAATTGTGGTACAATCTTTTCGGTATAACAAACTCATTCTTTTCCATTCACGTTTTTTGGTGGTTTGTGACTCGCTTATTTGCATTTCACATATTTTGACTATTTTGTTTCCTGGCTTAGATATTTTCTATTGTTCTCTTAAATGTATCACCCTGGGAAACCTTTGAATGTAGGCGTGCAAAGGGGAGGGGGCTAAATAACTAAATGTACAAACGTATATACAAGCATATGAAGCTGCCGTATAGCCAGATCATTGTTCAGTCTAATCCAGTACTGTCTGCTCTGACTGGCAGCAGCTCTGTAGGGTCTCTTGCAAAGAAAGGTCTTTCCTAGTACATGATCCAAGAGATCCTTGAAGTGGCGATGCTGGGAAAAGCACATATGGCCTGCCTGCCGCATGCAAAGCAAGTGCTGTACCACTGAGCTTCAGCTCTTTCTGAAGCCGTCTAATACAGAGTCAAGCCATTGGTCAGCCTAGCTCAGGATTGTCTGTGACTAGTGGCTGTTGTCCGTGGTGTCGAGCAAAAAAAGGTATTTCCCAGCTTCTGCTCCCTCTGATCCTTGAACTGGAGATGTGAGAGACTGAATCTGGAAACTTCTGTATGCCATCTCCCGCTGAGCTATGGTTCTTCTTCCCCAAGCCATCTTGCCCTGCGCGTTCCAAAAATATAAATCTTCAGTCACTGAAGTAATACTGAAATATTACCAGCTTATTTCGAGATTAGTTTTCATAATTGAATGATGCCAGTCATTGTCTAGTTGCTTGCAGCAGTTTGTTACAGAAGCTTTCCTTTCCACAGGTTGCTCCTGTTCCCATTGATGGAGGGAAAGTCTCTGCCCATGTGTTGTGCTGTGCAAGGCTTTTTGCTGGATTCCGTTTGGAGCTCTTTGTGCTCATGAAAGCACACACTGGGCTCTAGGTCAGATTAACAAGGGTACATATTTGTGTTTCAGGTGCAATCGTTCTCCGTGTTGCCAAATCATGGTTTCGGATAGGATCATTAGAAATTCTAACCCATTCTGGAGAACTAGATTTATTAAGGTTAGAATTAAGTCTTCGTTCTATCATTTCTCCTACTTGATACAGCATAACAGCTGAGTTCCAAGAAAGCTTTCCAGCCTTCCCATTACTACTGCAGACTTCTTCCCACCCCCACTCCGAGCTACCCTGGAAACATAGGAGAATCTCAGAAATGACATTCAAATTGCACCAGGGGCTGCCACCATTTGAAGGAAATTTGCACCCCCTTCAGCCCCCGTCCATGTAGCTGTGCAGGAAAGTTCTTTGTGCTTGTACCCAGGCTTCTTGAGACCTGGCCTGTGTAAATAAGGTTTGAAAAATAAATGCAAGCTTTAGGTATCAGCCCTGTGGAAATATTTCAGAATTCCTATGTGCTAACACTGTTTGTGTTTTTAGACATCTGGGCAATCAGGTGTTGGATAGATTTTTCAGTTTTTCAAAGTAGTAGTTTAAGGGCATCACTAAGGACATTACTTTTAAAAAATATTGGAGTAGCTGTAGAGCTTGCTTTAGGGATGGGCACAAACCTAAAACACCTGGTTCGGAGCAGCTCCTGAACTGAACCCCAAACCGAGGCAAAAGGCCCCCACCCAAACTGAGCCGGTCTGTTTCACTTCTTCCCACTTCGAAGCAGGGGGGAGCAAAACTTCCTGGTTTAATGGCTGGCAGCCTTTTAAACCTAAGAGCTGACAGACAGACCTGCCCCGCTGTTATGGTTAAATGGCTGGTGGCCATTTCACTGGTCGGGTTTGCTTCCCCCAACTTCGAAGCGGGGGAAGCGAAACCGACCGGTGAAATGGCCACCAGCCATTTCGACCTATCAGCCGGGTGGGTCTGTCTGTCAGCTGTTAGGCTTAAATGACTGCCAGCCATTTTAACTTAACAGCTCAGCTGCGGACCCCAGGCTGCTCAACTGTTAAATTTAAGTGGCCCCAAAGAGCCAAATCAGACAAAAGTCCAGGAAATGTTCAGAGAAGGCGCATTCCCTGAACATTAGTTCAGGGGTTGCAAACCGGCTCAAGTTTGTGCCAAATTTTGGCTCGTGAGCCGGTTCATGCCCATCGCTAGCCTGCGAACCTTTCTATTTTTCTTACAATGGAAGGGACGTTAAAGAATTATTGTAAGAAATTTATGTGGCAGGTATATTTCCTGCAAAAAAAGTCCAGTAAGTATGCTTGATATCATCTCTGCTAGAGGTCATGTTTATACGGAGTATTTGCATGATTGGTTCTACAGACATAGGAAGGTTCTGGATTTCAGTGTGTTATAATAATATTAACTGCACAACATATTTTCCCTGGGAGCGTAAACAATTATGAGGTGGATGCAAATCTCAAACACTGGCTATGAAATTCTAAAAAGAACTATAAATAAAATTCCTCATGCTTTGAAGCTTAAACCTTCTTCTTAAATTACGGTATAAAGGACTGCCACAGGTTCTGGTGCAAACCATGAAGTCACTGGCCACGTCCATGTTTGTGACAAGATGCAGAAGGTTTGGCTTTTGTTCGTTTGTTTGAAGAAACATCTCAAAACGTCAGATCCCTATGTTGTATCTCCAACTGCTTTTGAAGCACCCCTCTATTTCAAATGCTCTTTGCCATGTAACAGTTCACAAAATACATGTCCAAAGCATCCTGTGCCATGTGGGACTGGTTGAGTGGTTTTTTGATCAGGATCCAGTGATGTTTTGTGCAGCTGTAAATGGACCCTACACTGATAAGGCAAATAGAGAAGCCTGAAAACATGTTACATTCTCAAGAGCCAGATTAGCATTTTCAGATGCCAGCCCTGTGCAGGAACTGGAAACATGTCAGAATGTTAGATGCCAACGCATTAGATGCCAATGTATTTTTAGTCCTCAGGACAATCAGACAACTGGGAGTTTTCCAACCCTGCAATTATATATATAAGAAACAAGTGGTTATTTTGTTCCTTTTCACAGAAAGGCTCAGAAATCACTCATGTGGTCCATCCCAATAAGGTATAATGCACTGTTTGAACAACCAAATTGATTTATAGATTTAGAATTTGGCTGTGAACTCATCACTTCTTGATCAAGCTGTCCATTACCTACAGTTCAATTTAGCTTTCTGAGGAAGGCATCTCAAAGGGGATCTTCCCAGCTGTCAGACACAATCTTAGAACAAAAATAATTTATTCTGTATTTTGAAACTGATTTTGATTAAATAAATCTTTAATTTTTAATTCAGGATACTGTTAGACCTTGTTATAGAACACTTTCCATCAATAAGCATGAATGACTCAAATAGATACCTGGTAAGTTATAAGACTATGAATGAACGCTCTTGCCAACACAACCCACATTTGTTTAGTTTAAGCTTTTATATACCACTTTTCTTAAAATCAAAAGGGTTTATGAATGTTAAGAT
This sequence comes from Gekko japonicus, assembly GCF_001447785.1. Lineage (NCBI taxonomy): Eukaryota > Metazoa > Chordata > Lepidosauria > Squamata > Gekkonidae > Gekko > Gekko japonicus. The sequence continues at coordinate 343,096 of NW_015168047.1, forward strand.
GATCACCGAGGATAATCACTAAAACAGATGATAAAGCTGTAATAATAAAATTCTAACAGTGCAATACAATATAACATCAATCATTTTAACCTAAAGGAGACACTTCTAAACAGAATGCATAAAAGTCTTACACCTGTCATGAAAACATACAAGAGAACTGCCTCTTCTAACTGAATCTCATATGGCAGATGGTTTCACACCAGGAGAGGCAGTCATGCATGTTCATGTACAGGAAATAGCAAGAAGATTAAGATATTGTTGTGAGTGTCAGCTTCTTCTTCCACCTGCTTGTTCTACTCCCCTTCTTCCTCTTCTAGTTACAAAGGCAACTTGATGTGGTATATGTAATCTGGTTCATCAGTGCTGCTATTTAATATGTATTTAGCAATGGCATATAAAAACAAATAGACACAGTCAGTGAAGGAGGCTTGCTGCTTAAAGTCAGAATTCAGATCCGCGACGGAGGCTTGCTGCTTAAAGTCAGAATTCAGCTTTACAGGATTATTGTTGTAAGCAATGCTCTCTCTAAGCTGTGGAGTCTTGTAAGCAAAAATTCTACTTGGTGAGCTACTGGCATTAAAGTTGTGAGCAAGTGATTTGGTTACCACATAAATTAGTTTGCTCTGGAGCCCTCCTTCCTGAACTAAGACAAAAAATCTGTGAGCTGGAAGCTAAAAAAACTGTGAGCTAGCTCACACTAAGTCATCTTAGAGGGAACACTGGTTGTAAGATGTGTGTTTGGCAGTGTTGTGTCCTGCAGGTTTTTGCAAAAAGAGTATCAAAGTAAAATTGTGTTTGATTGCAGGCATTTTTCTCTAGAGTAGTTTCTGAGACTGCAGACCTGATTGCCTTGTGGATGTCAGTAGGCTTTGCTCACGGTGAGATGATTTTTTGATCTTGTTTTTGTTTTTTGACATGAAAAGTGTAAAATATTTGAACCTTTTCTAAAACTCAGTGTGATTGGCATGTAGACTGCAGCCTACAGGGCTAGCATGACAGTGCTGATTGTAATTAATGTAAAGGTCATTAAGGTAGTGGGTACCCTAGATTTATGTAGATCTAAGCTAATAAGTAAAATAAGCCATTTATTATTAGTGAAAATACAAGAGCAACAAGAACCAGTACCTGTTTCTGCTAAGATAAGGAAAATATATTTTATAGCAGATAAACTTTATAACCTGTACTGTTCATTCAGGGCAGAAATAGATATGACAAGATACATGGGGCTGCTACTGAAAAGGGCATACCTGTACTGATTTCTTTCTCTTGCCCTAATTAAATGCTTTATTTAATGCAGGAACCTGTATTGCGATGCCTTGATTTCTGCGATGCCTTGTATTTCTGTTTTAGACTGAAAAATATGTCATGGGGGAAAACTGTGGCTTTGGGTCCAGGTTTCATGCATTCCATTTCTGCTAAATCAACATTTCCTAGAATCACCATGTTTTGATGGTAGTATTATTTCTTTTTAGGTGTCTGTAATACAGATAATTTCAGTCTCTTGTCCATAACCATAGATTACGGTCCATTTGGGTTCATGGACTCCTATGATCCAGGTAAGTATAGCTTAGGAGAATTGTGCTAGGTGACCACAACAGTGCTGCAGCCTAAGAGGCTTGGTTTCTGTCACTAAAAGGCAGGGGGATGGGCAGGGCCCTTTCCAGGGCTGTTTTGGCTTTTGAGAAAAAACTCATTGGGTCAAGCCCAGCAGCACGCACCCTGTAACTTGCTACCATGTGTCTTACATGACTCACCCAGGCCTGGCTGCTTGCTACTGTTCAACAGCAGCCACCCCACAAAAGCCAGTCTAGTGTAGTGGTTACAGTGTCAGGCTAGGATCATGGAGATCCAACCTCAAATCCCCACCCTGCCACGGAAGCTTGCTGGGTGACCTTGGTCCAGTCATACACTCTCAACCTAACCTACCAGGGTTTTATTGGGGTAAAATGGAGGAGAGGAGAATGGTGTAAGCTGCTTCGAGTCATCATAAATGTAGTAGGGGGCAGATAAAAGGTAGATGAGTGGGAAGGAGAAGGAAGCAGGAAAAGTAGAAAGGCTATGGGAGCTTTCAGGGAAGGGAAGGGAAAGCGGAAATAGTGGGGAAGGGGGAAATTATATGCTCCCTGCAAGTCCTTGTGGGTCCCCTGCTTGTTAATTTGTAAATAATATAGCATGATAATCAGGCATACCCACAATACATGTGTCAAATTTGCTCTTGGCTGCTTAAATCTTCAACACTTTTCTGAGTCTGATAAACCCACTTTAAGGAATCTGTTAGGCGTCTAGTCACTTCAGACATTAATCTCTGGCTTTCCTTATAAACACTTCTAACTACTCTCCCTGAGTATGTGCAGTTTCACAACTCTTTCAGCATCTTCCACTTGTTGTTCAGTCGCACAGTCAAGTCCGAGTCTTCGCTACCCCCATGGACCACATCACGCCAAGCCCTCCTGTCTTCCGTCATGCTCCAGAGTTGCTTAATTTCACGTTAGTTGCATCGATAACACTGTCTAACCATATCTTCCACTAGAAACATCATAAGAAATATTTTCTTGAACATATTGTGTGATCAGCTTGACAACTGACTGAATAGCTTTGTCTTACTAGGAATCTTTGCTGTTAGATTCAAATAGTGTTTTCATTCAAATGTTATCATATTTTGTAACTGGTTCACTTGACTGACTGAATAGTGCTCTCATCCTTGTAATCCTCCTTCCCAGTGAAAAAGATGGACTATAAAGGAAAATAAATAAATCAATAAAATATTAGCTTGAGGAGGAGAATCCTCTTTAGCAACAAGATTAATTTTAAGGGTTAGTTCTTTTATATATTGTCTTCCTGTAAATACTACTTTGATCAGTTCATGACCGAGGGAAGGTTTTTTTTGGTTTTTTGCAATAACGGCTTCTGCAAAGGACAGTGAGAATAATCTCTCCCCAGCAAGCAGGAGACTCAGCTAAAGTAATCTTTGATAGACCTCATATGCCTCCTGTAAGTTGTTATGAACAAGTCCTTAAGATCAGTTCTAATCTGAATATGTGACAAAAGGATATCAATCTAGAGTTCCACTCCTACATTCGCCAGCTTTTATTCTGTCTGTCTGTGTCTTATCCAAGAGACCAACAAGAATACATCCGCTAAGAGAATAGGCATATCTTAAGAGGGCTTCAGAAACCATCGTAGGAATGATCATATCTCCAAGACGGCTTGAGCTAATTATATCTTAAGGCTTCGTTCCGGCTGTTGGCTTTACACAATAACTGATAGGCCACCGTGTGAGATAGGATGCTGGGCTAGATGGATCGATCTCTGGTCTGATCCAGCAGAGCTCTTCTTAGGTTGTTATGACTGTTACATTTCTAATCAAGACATTCTTGATAAGCACTTTCACCGTACCCTTATAACATTTTTTAAGCATGTTCTCTTTCACTAAGACATGGCAGAATGGGGGGAAGTGGGTATATTTTTTAGTGAATACTGCATTAATGGGAATGGAGTATACAAAATGAGAGCTTCCTCCAGTGTTCCTTGTGCCCTGTCTTAGTGGACTTCAGATCCACCTTTCATGCAAGGACGTTAGCAAGAGCAGCAGCCACGCATCTATTGATTTACTTTACTTATGCCCTGCCTTTCTCCCCAGTGGGGCCCGGAAGCAGCTTACGTCATTCTCCTCTCTTCCATTTTATCCTCAGAACAGCCCTGTGAGGTAGGCTAGGTTGAGACTGGCAGGAGTCTCTTTCAGTTTGCTTTTGGGGCTGCTATTTTTGCATCCCATGAATATCTGTTTGCTTTTAGTTTAGAAAAGCTAGACTAGTGGGGCCAAAAGTAGCATTTAAAGAGCCTCTTGGCCCAACCGGCTGTTCTTCAGGAAGTGAAAGTACACCACATTTGTGTTGACAGAAAGGGCTTTGGAATTCACTCCCCCCCACACAAACCTCCCCCCCTCCGCCCATCCCATTCTTCCTTGCTACCCCTTGTTTGGCAGGGGAGACTACTGGGCAGGGCTTTTTTTCTGGGGGAATGTGCCGGAATAGGGTTCTGGAACCTCTTTGACAAAATTATTTTAAAAATGTTTAAAAGTTCGTGAGTTTTCAGTGTACAGATTGAAAACTTCATTTCCTTCTTGAGAGTTCCGGCACCTCTTTTTCTAAAAGAAAAAGAAAAAGTGGGATCCCAGATCACCGCAGACTGTGACAGCAGCCATGAAATTAAAAGACGCCTGCTCCTTGGGAGGAAAGCGATGGCGAACCTAGACAGCATGATAAAAAGTAGAGACATCACCCTGCCAACAAAAGTCCGCATGGTCAAAGCAATGGTATTCCCAGTAGTCATGTATGGCTGCGAGCGTTGGACTATAAGGAAGGCCAAGTGCCGAAGAATAGATTCTTTTGAACTATGGTGCTGGAGAAGACTCTTGAGAGTCCCTTGGACTGCAAGAAGATCAAATCAGTCAATCCTAAAAGAAATCAACCCTGACTGTTCCCTGGAAGGCCAGATAATGAAACTGAAGCTCAAATACTTTGGCCACCAAATGAGAAGGGAGCACTCACTGGAGAAGACCCTGATGCTGGGAAAAATTGAAGGGCAAAGAAGACGGGGACAGCAAAGGATGAGATGGTTAGACAGTGTCATAGATGCAACGAACATGAAATTGAGTCAACTTCAGAGGACGGCGGAAGACAGGAAGGCTTGGCGTGATCTGGTCCATGGGGTCGCAAAGAGTCAGACTCGACTGTGCGACTGAACAACAAAAAGTGGGCATCTTTCTAATAGCACACCAGAGATGGCTCTTGGGCTACAAGATACCCCTTGGAAGGCTGGGTTCAACCTGTCTGCCAGTTGCCATGTTCTGTTGTAGCAGAGTGTAGAAGACATGTGCTTTTAATGAAAACCTAAAAATACCAGCTGTGGATAGGATGGCATGGTAATATTGGGAGTCTGGTTGCTGAGCCTTTGGCAATTGCTGGCAAAGCACTTTTTAATCTTTCTCTGCAAGCTTCAGAACTTGAACTGAGAAATAAGATGCGTTGAAAGCAAGAGTCCTCAGGATGCAAACTGTAATATGTGTTTACGTGGGAAATCTGCGGAAGTGGAGGGGTGTGTGTGCATTGCCATTTTATATGTTTGTATATATAATCCTGAATGTATGTATTTGTATGTTTATACCTATGTGAACATCTAGTCTATGTACCATAGTATTTGTATTTTATTTATTTACTTAAAACACTTCTGGCTCACCTTTCCCACCTAGTTAGGGCCCTCAAGGCAATGAATAATAAAAACCATTAAAACTAACTTTAAAACACACACACACATTAAACAAAATTCGAAATATAAACAGGAAGGGGGAAAGACCAAAGGAAACCCAAAAAAATCTTCACCCATTGGAGGAAGATAACAATAGAGGGGGAATTCCATACTCAGTCATACCATGTCTAAGAAGGGATTTTCTTGGGTTGCCACCAGTCTAGCCTCAGGTGATAGGTGCACCTGAAGCAAGGCCCCCAAAGATGACTATTATGGTCAGGGAGGTTCATATGGCAGTAGGTAGTCCTTAAGGTGTGCTGGTCCTAAACCAAACAGGGCTTTACTTGCCAATACTAGCACTTTGTATTCAGTGCTCCCTCTAAACTGTGGAGTCTTGTGAGCAAACATTCTACTTTGTGAGCTACTGACATTAAAGTTGTGAGCGAGCGATTTGGCTATTGCATCAATTAGTTTGCTCTGGAGCCATCCTTCCTGGGCTAAGACAAAATGTGTGAGCTGGAGGCTAAAAAACTGTGAGCTAGCTCACGCTAACTCAGCTTAAAGGGAACACTGCTTGTATTGACCCTGAAAACAATTTGGGAGCCAGTGAAGATGGACCCAAACTAGAGTGAAATGGTCCCTGTGACTCACTCCACCCAACATGCTGGCTCCAGCATTCTGCACCAGTTGTAGCTTCCAGGCACTCGTCAAGGGCAGCCCCATGTACAGTACATTGCAATAAGTAATTTAGGCAGGGCAGATTGTTTTAGTTATTAGTTACAGTCTTACTATTTCAGGTTGATTGCAAAATCCATTAATGTAACAGTTGTATAATTTTTAAAAGACATTTGAAGATCCCTTGGTGTAGGGAGAAGGCCTAGTTATGTGTAACTGTAATCCATTTTCTGTTCAAGAACACTGCTTTTAGTGGTTTAAACATCTGAGTTTATTTTGCATGTAAAATAAGAAAATAACAGACCGCCAACTGTAAACGTGTAGCTAACAATGAGTTCCTTTCTTTGGCAAATATTAGACCTTGGGCTAATCTAGTGTAAACAAGTATTGCTATGTTTAGAGACAGAATAAAAATGTTTTTAGTGCCTGAAGGGCTTTTGTTAGTTTGCAATCAGTAAAAAAATGAGCACACTTAAATATGTTATGGTTGTTTATTTTGTTATGAATACCCTGTTGTACTAAAATATCGTTTTTCTTCAGACTTTGTCCCTAACTTATCTGATGATGAAAGGCGGTATAAAATGGGAAATCAAGCCAATGTCGGGATGTTTAATCTGAACAAGCTGTTGCAGGCTTTAAACCCTTTGCTGGATCCCCGACAAAAGCAGCTGTAAGTAATCCCAAAAAATGTCTTCACACTTAAAAGGGCTGGTGAGATGAGATGCATTAATGGCCATATGTGCCGAAACAAAGGGAGGCTCTCTGGAAGAGAATCAAGAGGTATTTTTTGAGAAATTGTGCCTCTCTAAATGCAGTGCCAGAAACTCCTGTTTAAAACAACCAGATATGGGAAGAGAGCTCTATATGTGCATTGGCATAAGGTCCCGTCCCTCCTAATTGGACTGTGTACCGCAGCATTTAGACAGACTGGAAAGACATGATATCAGAAAGCCAGGCACATCCAGAAAGAAGTTTTCCTTCTGAAGGTTTTCCAACGGTAGTTTTGACAGCCAAATGGAAAACAGGTCTGTTGGTGTTCCTGTATTTCTTGAAAGACCCATTTCCATTTGCAGTGGGATATTTTTTCTTCTTCTAAGGAAAAAAATCCAGTGCTGCCCCAAATATGTTTCTTTTACTGAGTGGCCATTGCAGGATGATGATTTGCAGCTCATTGCCTCTTTCAGGGAGCAGGCTGGGCCCTGGAAGGGGCATCCTTGAGGCTAGCCTGAATGATGCAGAGTCAGACGTTTCCAAACATGGTGGAAGTGTGGTGGCAATTTGGACCTTGCCACAGCCGTCTCTCTCTCTCTTTTTAATGAATTGGGTTTTTTTAATTTTAAAGACAAAAACAAAACAAAAAAGAGGGAAAATTATTCTTACAGTTCCTTGTTTCACAAACTCATGCCTAATTTATCATACATGTGGGGGCAATCTGGCTGCGACATCTGTCACCCCATTGATTGCCAGGGTTGATTTGGCTGATCTGGCTGGCTAGGCGGGTGTCCCTCACCGCTCCATGTGCATCCCTCCCGAAACTGCGCGCTCAGTCGAAGAAGACGCCCATCCCAGGTAGAAGGAGTGTACCGTTCTTCGGTCAGGGGTATATGATAGCTGCGTTCCCCTGCTAGAAACTCCAAACAAGCTCAAGGTCCATAGTGACATCAGCACATTAAACATGAAAGGAAATTATTGCAAGAAGAAGAAAGCAGAAATTGATTGCAAAGTGATATGCTTTTTCATTCTGATAGTTTTTGCTTCACTAAAATAAATTACAAATCTATTAATTTTTACACATGTCTTCCTGTTATACGTCAGCATTTCACATCTTCTTTTCACAGTGCTTCTCAGACTCTTGAGGGATACCCTGACCAATATTATAAACGGTACGTCAGAGGTTGCAATATATTTTTTTACAAAAGGTTGCAGGTGTGAAATATTTGAAAGAGGTTTCCATTTCTGTGATGTTCAGTACATTTATTATTCTCAGTTTTACAGAATTATTCAAAGCAAAATTGGGTCTCCTGGGCAGTGGTGATGAAGATGGCTATCTGATTGCATTCCTTTTAAAAGTGAGTTTCTTTCTTTCGCCAGATAGTTGAACTTCTGTTCTGACACTGCTAAAGTCTGACACTGATTGAAATCTGGTTCTATCTATTAGCTCATGGAAGATGTGAAAGCTGATTTTACCATGACATTTCGGCAGCTTAGTGAGATCTCGTTAGACCACTTGAAGGACTTCAGCATTTCCGAGGTAATTGGTGCATTGTATTTTAGGAAAACATGAATGGTCTTAACTAAACCAAAAAGTGGGGTCAAATTAATGCAGAAAAGTAGAAAAAATTGATGCAACTTTTGAAAAATTGCTTAGAACCCCATTTACTCCTCAACCTTAATGAAGTAAAATGCCTGTGGTGTTTCATGCCCTTGCCCCAGTAATTTTTTTGTGAATTGTATACTCTGATGGTGTTGCCTGGTTGCTTTGAATGGGAAAATTACATGGATGTGGAGAGTGATAATGGCAAAAATGTCCTATATGTTCTTCCTGCTAGTATTTTTGCTGAAATACTTAATGAAGTGTAAATACACTGCTTAATGAAGTGTAGATTTATTTTTCTTGCTTTTTCTAAGCATGGTGTCATTCTTAATTACCCCTCCCCCCGAGTTTCTATATTTTAATACCTATTTAGAGGTCTTTTAAACCCCTACACTGGATTAGAACCAGTGTGGTGTAGTGACTCAGGCTTTGAATTCCCACTCTGCCATGGAAGCTTGCTGGGTGACCTTGGGCTAGTCACTCTCTCTCATCCTAACCTATCTCACAGGGTTGTTGTTGGGAGGGTAAATGAAATAAGGGAGAACAATATAAGCCACTTTGAGAGAACGTGGGTTATAAATAAATAAACAGAGTAAATAAGTAGCTTGTAAAATACACACTGGAAGCTAATGCAGCGTGGACATCACTTACCTCTCAGCCTCCTGATTCCAGTTGTCCACCCTTAAGCTGCGATTATGATCTGTACACTCATCTGCTCTGGGTTAGATAGGCTTTGCAGAAGTAATATACATTCCTATTATTAGCAAGAAGCCCTCTTTCTGGAGAAGCCAGAACTGTGGCATTTATGTGCCACGTAATGACATGAGTAACGTCTTGGCGTTCTGGAATTTGCTGGGGCACATGTTGTATCAACATCTGGGTTTCTGCATATCTGCAGACTACAAATTCAGGGTAAGGCTCAGTGGCAGAGCATCAGCTTTGTATGTAGGAAATCCCACATTCAGTCCCTGGCATTGGCATTGTAAAAAGGATCAGGTGGTGGGCAGTGCAGAATACCTCTGCTTGAGATCTAGAGAGCTGGAACTCGTCTGAGTAGACAGTACTGACCTTTATAAATCAGTGTTCCAATTCAGTGTAAGGCAGCTTCCAGTGTTCATGTTCTCAAGCCTAGAATGATGTCTATATACTTTGGGAAGGTTCCTAAGCATCATGTTAAGGTAAAGGTTAGTTGGTGTACAGATGCATTACTAGCATGTTCTGGCTGAGAAGAAATTGAAGACACTTCCTGTAGCTGATGGTATCTAAGATGGAGTATTAAATTCAGTGAGAGACAATCGTAACTGTTGGACACAGACCCAAATACAAATGGGTGGAAGATGCCTGATGTAATATCTTGCACTTTAAGAAGACATCCCTTTAAAATGAGAATTTTACATATGGAAAAATAAGTGTAGTGCTTGTGTGAGTTATGTGCATATGCCTTTGTAGATCATTTTTATTTCTTTCCGTAGAGAATCAGTGGCCAAAATCCAGGGCCAATATTGCAAGAACCATAAACAGACTCATATTTTTCTTTTTTGGAAACATTTCTTGGCAGAAATAAATAGCATTTTTTAAAAACTGTGCACGCCACTATAGATTTGTGTGCTTTTCTCTTAAACACAAGCTCCCATAGTATCTCTTGTTTTCATGTGTTTCTTATTGTGAGAAAAACTATTTTGCATGACTTCCCCCCCCCCCTCTACCAAGTTCCCAAGGGCCATATACAGAAGCAAAGGCTAAGGTTCTTGGCTCAAAAGACATGCAGTTCCTTAGCTTGCTGACTGTTGTTTTCACATTGAGATCTAAAAATTTTAAAAGCACAGGCAAGCAGCCTCCGGATTTGGATTTCCGGTTCTCAGCCTTGATCCTTATCTGTTCCTTAGAGTTTGAGATATGAAAGGAAGTGTGATGATCCTGATTGATGTTGGTCTGTTTAACATTACTAGATACTTTTTGAAAAGGCAAAACTCCCTTTTCCCCTCCCTTGCAGCTGGTAAACAGTCCATTTTTAAAGGTTATGTACATTTTGTTGTGTGTCCCCTTTTTGCCTCTTCACACTTCCTAGTTAATTGTCGGTTCATTTAAGTACCTGGAAATGTATTCTGACGGAAGCAGTCAGACTTGCTTTAAGTGAAAATTAGAAATTCTCTCCTTCTTTTCTTAACTTTCCTCCCTCAGCTGTGAAACTCATTGAGTGACTGTGGGCCAGTCACTCTTTCTCTTTCTCTTCCTAACCTAGTTTGCAGGGTTGCTATGAGGATATCGACATGTATGCCGCCTGAACTTGGAGTAAATACAGGATAACATGTAATAAACAAACAATTACCTTAGCCTGGGCAATGGAAACTGCATATATGGATACATTTTTCTAGATGGCTTTTTCCCCCCAAGCCGCAGATCTTGCAGTCTCTGAGGCCATTCAAAGTATTGGGTGATTCACGTTGTACATCCTTTTCCTAGTCCTGATGGGTTTATATATATATTTTTTTTAAATAGTGCTTTGGCTCTCTTTAATGTTTATTATACCTGATACTACATAAGGGATATCTGGTTGTGCTTCTTGTGGCTGGAGCCATCTTAGATACTTTGAAATTGCTCAAACAAGCATTTTTAGAAAAAGCAAACCTTAAAGCATATATTTGCCATGTCCTCGTCATACCAGACTGGAAGAAAGTTGGCTTTTTCACCATTCTTATGTGTTCAAGTGACCTGATTTCCTAATACTAAAGCTAATTTTACTGCACTAATCAATGTCAGATTTCAATCTTCTGCCCCTTTAATCATTTAAATACTCCAGTGCGCTATACACTACTGATAAATGGATGTCTTTGTATTGTTGGAAAAGCTGAAGCATTCCAGATGTCTAAAGAGCTAGCAAGACAGTTGAAAGATTAATTTGGGCTGGTGACACAAGAGAATATTTTTGTGTGAGTGTTTTGAAGACATTACCTAGGGAACCATCTGAGGTGCACACAGCTGGTTCCTACTTGGCCCATTGTTCCACTACCATATGAAATTATTAAGAAAAGAAGACAACAAAGAGCCTTTATAGAAGGCTGAAGACAATTCCTTAAATTCTGCAGAATGAGCTATTGACTCTTAGTTCATTTGCTGCAATAATTTCTTTATTGTATTTTGTCACACTCTTTTTCCAAGTAATTTAGTGTGGTGTACTTCCCATGATGTACACATGGACATCACCAGATGGGCAACACCGAAATCAGATTGACTATATAATTTGCAGTCAAAGATGGAGAAGCTCTATCCAGTCAGTAAAAACAAGACCTGGAGCTGACTGTGGCTCAGATCATGAGCTACTCATTGCAGAATTCAGACTTAAACTGAAGAAAATTGGGGAAACCACTAGGCCATTCAGGTTTGACCTAGATCACATCCCTGATGAATATACAGTAGAGGTGAAGAATAGATTCAAGGGTCTAGATTTGATAGATAGAGTGCCTGAAGAACTATGGACGGAGGTTCGTGACATTGTACAGGAGGCAGCAATCACCACCATACCAAAGAAAAAGAAATGCAAGAAAGCAAAATGGCTTTCTGATGAGGCTTTACAAATAGCAGAGGAAAGAAGGAAAGCGAAAGGCAAAGGCGAAAAGGAAAGATTTACCCAACTGAACGCAGATTTCCAGAGAACAGCAAGGAGAGATAAGGAGGCCTTCCTGAATGAACAATGCAAAGTAATAGAGGAAAACAATAGAATGGGAAGGACTAGAGATCATAAAAGAGCAGGTGGCAGGGTGAGGTTCCCTGTGCATTTGGTGTGTGTAACTTGCAGGGGGTCCATTCTATATACTTTTGAACCTGTGTCTGACATGTCCCCCCAAAAAACACTTCCCTGACTTGACCTTAGTCCTGTTGGGTTCACAGTGCCACAGTGGCACTAGTTCTGCTGGGCACATTGCACTGGTTCTGCTGGGCTTGCAAAAATGCCTCCAACCTTCAGTTTCTACTGCAGAGATTCTCTGGGACTTCGATTCTGTTCTGCATGGCTTCTGTTGTCCTTGCTTTTTTGCTGTTTTTCCCTCCATAGGAGCACCTTCTTTGGGGGGCTGTAACTTGGACCCCATAAATCCAATCCTCATCAAACTTGGAGGGCAAGTAGAGGAGAGTCATCTGGAGATCTCTTGCATGTTTGGCATCTTTAATTTGCACAGGATCCATTCTATACAATCCTGACCCTCATGAACCTGTGCTTGTCATTTCCCCAGAAAATGCTTTCCTGGGGACACCTTCTTTGGGGGAGCCATAACTCGAACCCCATAAATTCAATCCTCACCAACCTTGGCATGTAGGTAGAGGAGGGTTAGCCGGATATCCCTTGTGAGTTTGGTGTCTCTATCATGCTGAGGGGTGTTCTACCATGTCACAAACCTCACAAATGAAACTGGTTTATTTGTGATGTTTCATGGTTCATGAAGCTGGCATACCATGAACCATACCACATTTTCCCAGTTCATGCCCATCACTACTCAACACCAGTTCTCTAGGTGAAATCCATCTGGTTGTCCTCATGAATTACCCCTGCATTGACCCATGTGGATCTATAAGAACCAGATCATCACTGAGACAGTACCCTAAGACCACAATTGTACCTTTAAAGATTGACTACCTCTTTCAATAGTCTTTCAGTAGTCATGTATGGCTGCGAGAGTTGGACTATAAGGAAGGCCGAGCGCCGAAGAATAGATTCTTTTGAACTATGGTGCTGGAGAAGACTCTTGAGAGTCCCTTGGACTGCAAGAAGATCAAATCAGTCAATCCTAAAAGAAATCAACCCTGACTGTTCCCTGGAAGGCCAGATAATGAAACTGAAGCTCAAATACTTTGGCCACCAAATGAGAAGGGAGCACTCACTGGAGAAGACCCTGATGCTGGGAAAGATTGAAGGGCAAAGAAGACGGGGACGGCAAAGGATGAGATGGTTAGACAGTGTCATAGATGCAACGAACATGAAATTGAGCAAACTTCAGAGGACGGTGGAAGACAGGAAGGCCTGGCGTGATCTGGTCCATGGGGTTGCGAAGAGTCGGACTCGACTGTGCGACTGAACAACAACAACTTCCCTTCCCCTGACCTGGATAGTCCAGGCTCATCTGATCTCATCAGATCTCAGAAGCTATGCAGGGTCAGCCCTAGTTAGTATTTGGACGGAAGACCCCCAAGCAGGGGTCATTTCGTAGAAAAAGAGCTAGGGGAACTCATTAGCATAACTCATTAGCATATGCCACACACCCTGACATCAGGGGCCCGGCGGTGGACCTGCAAGGCCAGCGGGAGTGCAAGGAAGCCCCGTCAAGGCCCTCCCTGGCCCCAGGCATGCAGGGGTGGGGAGAGGCGGGGAGTAAGCAACTCACCCTCCCTCTTCTCCTGCCTCCTCCTGGCTGAATGAGGGCCGGAAGCAGGGGGCGGGGCTTCATCATGTGCCCCGCCCCCTGCACCTCACCCAGGGGAACTGCGTTCCCCCGCGTTCCCCCCGAAATGACCTCTGCCCCCAAGGAATACCATGTTTGCCATACAGAGCCAGGCAATGGCAAACCACCTCTTAATGTCTCTTGCCTTGAAAACCTATGGGGTCTCTCCACAAGTCGGCTGCAACTTGGTGGCAAAAAGCCAAAAAAATGTGATTCTTATCCTTACAGTAATCCTGTGGTAGGTTAGGCTGAGGCCCAAAATACATGCTACATGTAACATGAGCTGGGACATGGGTGCTCAAACCAATTTGTTGTCACACGTAGGATCAGTATAACTCACTTTGAAATCACTTCAAACGCTGCATGGGGGTGGGGAGGAGAGGCTTCAGGCTTCTCTCCCAGCAGCATTTTCTATTGGTCTGTTGCGAAGGCCGAATCCTTAAGCCTCTCCTCCCCCCCTTGCAGTGCTTTGAACCATGAGTTATACCGATCCTACATGTGACTATGAGTTGAGCGGAGCACCCAAGTGTCTTGGCCTGCAGAATGATGGCCCAAAGAAGCTTCATGATGGCCCAAAGAAGCTGAGTGGGGATTTGAACCAGGGTCTCTCTGGACATAGTCCAACACTGCCCACTACTCCACACAGCAGCGTTTTTGATACTGAGCTTCATTTATAGTTGTATCCCATTCAGCATTCAGTTTAGGGCTTTAGAAAGCATTGTTTTTCTTATAGGCAGTTTACAAAGAAAAGTGTTAAAGCAGGAATTGGATGAGTGGCAGAAAATGTGGAAGTCCCAGTGCTGGATTTAGGTCAGATAAAAAGAGCAGACATTTCCAAAAGAAGCAGAGTGCTTAATTCATACCCCCAACCTCTGCTTTTTCTGTGCAATCTATTTCTTGGATGCAAACTGTCTTTGAACTTTTGGCTTGATAAAATCAGCTGGTATTGGGGGAAGGAGAGGACTGTAGAGAAAAAGAAGCAGCTGTGGAGACGGTTAATCTCCCCTTTCCTGTCTGCTGCTCTGTCTCCTGCAAATCTCCTTTTCCCTTATTTGAGCAAACACAGGATTAGAATCCTGTTTCTTGCTGAGCATCTATTTCAGAGACTACGGAAACCTCACCAAATTTTGACTATGCCTGCCCATTTTCTCCCTGTTTTTCACAGCACTGGTAAGAAGGTAGAAAGAGGAGTCTGCTTTGTTGTAGTTTTAACCATAAAAGCTGTAGATGAGTTTTTCACTTCTGTATATCACATGATATAACCTACAGAGATAAAATACTTGTTTTGATTTTTTTCAAGTAACATCACGCATTCGGTTCTTTTCAATGCAGGAATTCTGGGCTCTGCAGGACATCGCTAAGCACAAGCTCTTTTCCAGTTGGGTTGCTATGTACCTCTTGAGATTACAAAGGTAAATTACAGCCATGTTCATTTTAGAATGCCTGCAGATACGCATTTGCAGATTGAGGGAAAGGAAAACAAGCGTCACCTGGGTTCTTCCCCGGCCCGAGATATTTTATAATCCTCTAAGCAATTTCAGAACTAAACTCTCTGGGCTCAGTTTTATATGATAAATTCCAGAGAGGTAACTGTTATTTAAGATAAATAACAACCAGTCTTGTGGCACCTTATGTTACATTAGTGTAGAGTGCAGATGAAAACAAATCCAGGCAGAAGAGTTAAAGATCCAATCAGAGTCACTCTGATGAATTCACAAGGTAGGATGAGTCTGAATCGTGCATATAAATCTGTAAGGAGGGAGCAATTACTCCCAAGTTTCCCTTTGAAAATCTTCTCTAATTGAATCACCAGGTGGCTGAAATGCTCCCTCACTAGTTATTTTATACGATGATTAGATGTTTGCATTTAAGGTGAAATTAATCCTGAACTTTGTTTGTTCAGTGAGTCATAATGTGATCCTATTCTTTGCTAAAAAGCCGTGGTAAAATTAAGAAGGAGATTACACTCAATGTTAGTGTCTGCATTAAATCTTTCAAGGTATTGAAGTTGGGATGCCATAGATAATTCCTTCTGTTTCCCCAGGCCTTGGCAACAAGCATTTACAAATTCTAAATCAAAATGATAATCAAATATATGCAAATTTGCAAGATGTTGAATTGAGGGATCTTGAAGCAAAATATACAGGGTTGTGCCTGATGGACTTCTGTCCTGTCCCATGCCACGTATGTGCTCTTAAGCTCTGCTGAGAAACACACTTTGGGCTATACCCTCCATGCACCTATCTGTATACAAGGATGTGAAACACAGTCCTTAGGTTCCCTTCTGATGCACATTAGAATGAGCCATGCCTGGACCTTATGGACAACCCTAGTGCTGCAGACACTATACCACGTACACTGCTGCTGCCACCACTTGCTTCCCCTCTTCCTGTGGGTGGACAAAGTGTCATGACCTTGGTTCTGGCCACTGTGTGACACAGAGTCTTGGACTGGATGGGCCATTGGCCTGACCCAACATAGCCTCTCTGATGTTCTTATGACATGCAGCCAGTCACGCAAGACAAGAGGCAACTGTGCCGCCCCCCTCTCCGGCACTTTGCTGCAGCTGCAGGTTGGGGGAGGGCAGGGATGGGGCAGGCAAGCAAGCAGGAGGGAAAGCCCCCAACTTCATCACGCTCATTACTTGCTAACATACTCCTTGCTTTAGCCTCTGCTGATGCAGCTTCTGAGGAGGAACGTGGCTTACCCAAAGCCCCCAACAGGAGAAGGTGGCAGTAACAGAGCAGCGGCCAGGATCTGATGCATTGAGGAATTGCAGCCACAGATTATATTGTTCATTTCTATGCTGCTTTTCTCCCTGGAAGGACCCAAAATGGCTTACAGAAATTTCCAGACCGGTCAATTTAAACAATATAATTTAAGCAACAACCCCCCCCCCCCCCCCCCCCCCTTCACATCCTGGTCAGATCTTCATTCACCGCGTTGACTGTCCTAGGCACCAGGCTGCACGCTGAGGGACAAGCCAGCCCAGGTGAGACTCAGCTGACACTATTGGGCATTTCCCATCTTCCTCCCCTGCCAGACATTAAGATATACTAAGGAGAGCTCAAAGTATGTTCTCAGTGCCGAGAGACTCTTGATATACGCCCACGCTGAGCTTTAGTTGCACATACAGAACATCATGTGCCCAGGAACGTCTCAACTGGATTATGTGCCTCCTCCCCAAAATCTTTTTAAAA
The DNA here is from genome assembly GCF_001447785.1 of Gekko japonicus. NCBI lineage: Eukaryota > Metazoa > Chordata > Lepidosauria > Squamata > Gekkonidae > Gekko > Gekko japonicus. The sequence continues at coordinate 359,964 of NW_015168047.1, forward strand.
TTCCATCTGGCTTTTGTAGTTAGTGCATGTATGTGCATGGAGATATTTTTGCATCGTGTACTAACTGTTAGAAGGCGCTTAAATAAAATATTAAAACTCTCCCTGAGAGCATTTTTGTGTGAAATGGGCTAAATATACTAATTAGTCAATATTATGGACAGGTCCCACGTTCTACTTTATATTAACACAGTTACTGTGAAGTCTGGATGGTAATTGCATAAGCCTAGTTATTATTCAGGTGTAAAAAGCACACGGAGTGTCCATGGGAAACAAGAGGCACAAAAATGAACTTCATCTTGTTGTCTTTTTGATGTGTATTCTGTAGGAACGCAGGCGATTCAGAATCTGACCGAAAAAGAAGAATGTCCAGTAAGTCAAATTAGAAGGGTTTTTTCCCCTCTTCTCAGAAATTCTAAATATAGACAAAGATGGTATAGATGTGGCTTTTTTGAAAATTGGCCTGCTTGTGCGAGCCACACTTTGAGGCACTTGAGAAAGAAATCCTCAATCAGCCGTAGCGATGCCATCACAGTACTTGAGTCTTAATGCAGTTGACCATAGGAGATATCAAAAGACCGAGTTGCCTTTCATCACTAGAATTTATTAATCTACCTGCCCTTCCTCAAGTATAACAGCATGATTTGGCAAGAGCAGGAAGGTTTATATATTAATGGAAATCTGACCGAAGAGCAGAAAATGGCTGGTGTTGATTTCCCAATCCGCTTTTCTTTTTAAAACATGAGACTAACGAGACGATAAAAGAACTTTTATCCGTGACCCCCTTTTACCTTAAATACCCAGACGGGTGGTAATAGGACAGCCAAATACTGATGATTAATTCCTCGTAGCCGGAAACTTCCCCTAGTCAAATACGGTAGGATTTAAGTAGTGAAGCTGATTAAACCTTTAAGCTATCTTTTTTATTATTAATTATAAAGGGAAGAACTGGTATTGATGCTGAGATTGCCATTTTTAATTACAGAGGAAATTGACAACTTACTCGCATACTGTCAGCCTGGCACTCAGTAATTAAAGTCTGAATCTGGTTGCCAGCTTCTCCATTGCTACCACAATTCAGACTAAGTGGTGGCTAGGTAGTGAATTTTGTTTTGTTCTCTAAATTCTTTCTTTCTCTTCTGCTTAACTGCCCCTAATCATCTTAAGGGATATTCCAGGGGAGGAATACTGGTTAGAGATGTATCTGGAAACTGTGACAAAATTTGACATGTGATTGTGTATATCCTTTCCAATGTTTTGTTTGTTAGAACAACATAGAGATACCTGAGCACTCCACTCTTTGGTTTCATTTAGTGGGGTTTGGAAGTAAATTCCTTGGAGCTGTAGCTTTGATGATTTTCCCTCAGTAGAAAACAAAGAACGGGGGGG
>NW_015168047.1:361364-375649 GCF_001447785.1 Gekko japonicus
GGGGTGTGGCTTCTGTAGTACTTTAAATGCAAAGTTATAGAAGGATCATAAAACCAGAAGAGGGGAGGGTGCTAACAGCGCTGTATCCAATCTGTTATCCACTTTTATATCTTTCAGATTGATAAGCACCTGGGAGGGGAGGGCAGAAACACTATTGGTATAATGTTCATATTTATATTGGTAGGCTAACATGGGCTCAAATATAGAAACTGCCCTGGTACTTGTCAGATTTGTATACACCATGTTAGATATAAAAGTGCCATGTTAAGACTGGTTTCCCAAGATAATGGTGGGGGTGGGGTGGGGAGTTATCCCATAATGCCCAAATTGCAATGCACCTGCTATAGTGGCAGTCTTCAAGCAGCAGCTGGGTGACTATCCCATAATGCCCAAATTGGAATGCACCTGCTATAGTGAGAAGCCCTTTTGTCCTTACAGACAATATTTGGTGATCACCATCATATACACCTCAGGAGGTGGTGAGCTCCCCCTTAGTCGCAGTCTTCAAGCAGCAGCTGGGTGAGCACTTGTCAGGGATGCATTAGGCTGATCTTGCATTGAGCAGGAGGTTGGATTAGATCAGGGGTGTCAAACATGCAGCCCGGGGGCCGGATCAGGCCCCCAGAGGGCTTCCGTCAGGCCCACAGTGGAACTGGTCATCTCCTGCTTCCAGTTCTGCTGCTGCTGCTGCATCATAGCTTGCTTCGCCAGACTCTCTTAATCACTCAGAAATTTCATGTTTTAACCTGGGTCCTAGACTCAGAAATCTGAGCATGAGATTTCTGTGGTGAACGTCAATAAATCAAAAGTAGGTTTGCAGCTTACAGAGCTAATGTTTTAAGCATGTTTTTATTTTAAGTAAAAACAACAACTTTGTGTTTGTGTCCTTTATAAAGAGTATATCTCCGCTACCTGGCAATTACATTTTATGACACACATGGCCCAGCCCAACAAGGTCTCATTTATGTCAGATCCAGCCCTCATAACAAATGAGTTTGACACCCCTGGATTAGATGGCTTGAATGGCCCCTTCCAATTTGGTGATTGTGATATGCTTCCTGCAAAATCCTGTAGTTGAAGAGTTGCAACCAGTGTGGACTGGGTCACTTTTCATATGCATGTAGCTTTTACTGTAAAGAAGTTTGAAAATGTGTAGTGTGTTTCACATAGCCATCGCATAGCATTTCCCCTATGCTTAGGACAGCATCTGTTAAAAATACAGGCAAGCAGAAGTCTTGAATCACATGGTGAACCACAGAGATGTAATATGTGGCCCAAATTCTAATTGCAGACTACAGAGAAGTTAACCCCAAAGGTGCAAATAGCTGTAACTTCCCCAGTCCCTGAGTACTACTCAGGAACGCACTGGGGTGGGGTTGCACACCAGAGGAAAAAGAGGGATGAAAGGCCACAAATTGCACTGGAATGGATGCTTGCATACAGAAATGACATTGTTCGTACTGAAGGTACACAGAATAGAACCAGAAGTAAATTTAAGGTCCAGTATCTTTACTGCCTCAAGCTGTATATTTCCATGTCAAGGTGGTTTAGACTACAAATAGCTACACCATTATTTATTGTACAGTAAGACGAACATAACAATTGGTCCCACCTGCATTTATCATAGCCCACTCACATCCTGTTGTCGACTAGCACATCCGCCTGCTTCTGTGATTCCAGTGCTGTAAGATCTTGACAATCTCTTAAAATGGCTTGTTGTTGACACTTTGGCAGCACCGTCTTTTTCTTGCCAGTGCCACACAAGAGCACATGAACATGAACGTATGGAGCACCCAGGGCCAATCAATTTATTACATTAACATTATGAGAGGATGAGGACTTCAGCATTGCAAAGCCCTAAGGAAGGGTCCCTGCAAGCTTTTTTATCAGCAATTGGATTCAGCGAGAATCCCACCTTTCTCCCCCAAGGGGGGGCGCAAAGTGACTTCTGTTGTTCTCTTCTCCTCCATTTTATCCTTACAACAACTCAGTGGAGTGGTCAAGCGGAGTGTGTGTGACTGGCTTAAGGTCACCCAGCAAGGTCCCATAGCAGTGATTCGAACCCAGATCCTAGTCCAACACTCTAACCACTACACCATACCTATTTTTAATTTTACTCTCAGGTATTAATCCTAGGTACGTGCTCAGGAATTGGATGGCAGATTCGGCTATCCAGAAGGCTGAAAGGAACGATTTTTCTGAGGTAAGATGTCTTTGTTTTACATTTTATGCTCCATGGACTAAAGTTACCATAACAACCAGCTGACCAACCATTAACTGGTTGCAGTGTCATGGTGTAAGCATGTGTTGTGCTTGGTAGCTGGTATGACATTTTTGTATCCCTTTGCTTTCAGGTCCGCTTCTTGTTGCAGGTTTTACAACACCCCTTCAAGATACAGACTGTGGCAGAGAGAGCTGGTTATGCCCAACGTCCCCCTGCCTGGGCCAAAGAGATCAGAGTCAGCTGTTCATCTTGATGGTGATGATGATGAAGAGAATCTGCACCAAGATGAAGGGAAAGGCCAGCGATGAGACGAGACCAAAGCATCACCAGTGGACTTAACTCGTTTTTGGTTTTGCTCTGTTGCTATTTTTGTGTCTTTCAGTTCCCCTACTCCTCATTTCCCTTTTTGAAGCTCCTTCCTGAAATGAGCCTAGCCAACCTACATTAAAGTCACCCAACACTACCTCCCTGCTTTCTGGCTGCTTCTGAATCCTCTTGTAAAGGCAGCGGTTCTTACTCGTCACTGTTCATCATGAGCTGGAAGTATGTTCCTGGAAGCAGAGTGGAGCATTCCCCCCTCCTCTGCTTCCTCAATTTCTAGCAACCCCTGTCTTGGTTGGTTTGTCCATTTTGTCAAAGGAACTGCTTTGAAAATGTTCTCTGGATCAATGTGTTTCCTGTAAAAAGGCACTTCGAATACCTGCATCTTAGGATGTAAGAGGGGCTGTTATTTTAACAAGTGTACCAGTGAGCACCTGCTTCCTCAATTTTGAATTTTCTAGCAACCCCTCTCTTGGTTGGTCTGTCCCTTTTGTCAAAGGAACTGCTGAGAAAATGTTCTCTGGATCAATGTGCTTCCTGTAAAAAGGCACTTCGAATACTTGCGTCTTAGGATGTAAGAGAGACTGTTATTTTAACAAGTGTACCAGTGAGCAGATCAGTCATACAGGATAACTAGAACTAGGACTCAGTTAATCAGCAGTAGTTCATACAGATCAAGGCATGTGCTCAGCTAGCAGCTATAAGAAACACAATTTGTGGCAGCAACTAATACAACAAATAAGCCAGGGACCTGCAAGACTTGCAGATGAGGGAAATCCTGTGGCGGGATCCTACCCCCAGCTAGCAGCTATAAGAAACACAATTTGTGGCAGCAACTAATACAACAAATAAGCCAGGGACCTGCAAGACTTGCAGATGAGGGAAATCCTGTGGCGGGATCCTACCCCCTATCAGTCCACTGCTCAAAGTTTGAAGCTTGAGCAGCTGTTCCATAGGCAGAGTGGTGGGATCCCCTCCCATACGTACTGGCCCCCATTTTCTTCTCCCCATCCTGTTTTCAACCTTCTTTTCCCCAGCCCTTTCTCTGCCCCACCCCATTCTCCACTTGGTTTTCCAGCCCTGTTCCATACAATATCACCTGTCCCGCTTGCTATTTTCTCTCCCACATTTCCAGCTCCCCCCAAACCTACAAACGTGTGTGGGGTGTGTGGAATCTTAGCATTCTCCCTGTGTGGGAATTAGTCCCTTTTAAAGTTTTGGAATCCTTCCCCACAGGGTGCAGAAAGCCCCCTTGTGTGACCCCATTGTGTGGCCTGAGGGAAGCAATGTTCAGAATCAGATATTAAGATATGAGCAATGCTGCCCCCGAGGTATCCTCAGGTCCCCCCACTGAGAGCTCTGTAGTTTCCCCTCCAAGATCCTTCTGGCCTTCAGATGCCAGAGGAGTGGGAAATACATTCAGTTTGATATTAAAACAGGGTGTTGCAATTAAGGCAGGAATTCCTGTTGGTGCTGTCAAAAAGGGGGGTAGCCTCACTGCCTGAACACTCCAAAAGAACATTAATCAAGATACTTTTGTTTGACCCTTCAGAGTTCCACACACCCTTGTTTGCAGGACAATAACCAAAGGCTCTCAAGCTTTCCCAGGCAGTGCAGTCTTTCTTGGTGATTCAGTCCCAGGAAGAGCTATGAACTCTCTGGCCACTGTTGACAAGTATGAGTGAAATCTGCCACCCATTCTAATGCAATACATACCACTTCACCCATCCCCCCCCCCCCTTACTTCACATATTTTTCGGGTGCCCCGTTTACCATTAAAGGTTTGAACTATCCTATTCCAGACCAATGATGACTTGGACCTTAAAGTTGCACCACCTGGGGTCAATGCTCCCCCTAAACTGTGGAGTCTTACGAGCAAAAATTGTACTTTGTGAGCTACTGGCATTAAAGTTGTGAGCGAGCGATTGGCTACTGCATAAATTAGTTTGCTCTGGAGCTATCCTTCCCGAGCTAAGACAAAAATGTGGGAGCCGGAGGCTAAAACACTCCCTGGGGTGCAACTCAGATCCCACCAACAGAAGGCCAAAGTCTTGCACCTTTGGTTCAATACCACTGCACATCCTAGTTCTGCATAAATCTGACCAACAGTGGGGTTCCCCCATACAAGCCCAGGTAATTCTAGGGGTATATCATAGGTGTTTCTAGCCTTTCCATGTTTGTAGGTGGTTTTGCCTTGTAACCTTCCACTGCTGCTATCATGGGTCCCATCCTCTTCAAGACAGGCAGAGTAGGCTTTTCTTTCCTTTATTTCACTCTCCATCCCAAACGTCGCCGTTTATGTCTTTCTGCCCACTCACTATTCCTGAGATCATCTACCTCCTGTTCTTGATCTGTCTGCCCTACAGCCAGCTGGTCTCTCCCCACTGACTCCCCCTCCTCAGTCAGGAACTTTCTAACAGAAAATCTTTTCATGTTTGTCCCATTAAACGAAACACTCTGAAGACGCAGAAGAAGATTTTATTTAGGAGCTGGCAGTGAGTGCTGTCAAAACAAATGGGAAACTTAAGGTGAACCATAAGTGACAGAAGGATGGCAAGGGGGAAATTTGCAAAAAATATTCAGGTAACTAGAGGATCTTTGAGACAAATATCTATAGGTGCTCCTTAAAAACAGTTGCTAACCTTGCAACAGATGGGAGGCATAAATGTTCTTTCTGTTTCCAGTAGGTTCACAGTGCCAGTCCCTCCTAAGCCCTTTGGTCAGTGGGTTTAGAAGGGTGTAATTCTGCCTAGGATGGCACTGTTAGGCAGACATCTACAATCTGTAGTTACCTCTGAAAATAACATAAATAAATAGGAATTGCTGCCTTCATAACCATTGGGAAAACATAACTGTTGCATATTTTAGACAAGATAGTACATGTATATTTTACACTTTTAAATCCCCAAATACTATTTATTTTCTAAAGAGAAAAAAGCAGAATTTAATGCTGCTACTTGTACCAGCCATTAAAAAAAGCATTGAGAGATTTTGCTGTCAGGTTTAGGGCCAGGTTGTCTGTATGGGAGGGAGAGGTACCCTGGGAACAATGCTCCCTCTAAACTGTGGGGTCTTGTGAGCAAAAATTCTACTTTGTGAGCTACTGGCATTAAGAAGGAGAAGAAGAGATTGGATTTATATCCCACCCTTCACTCAGAGCCTCAGAGCAACTTACAAACTCCTTTCCCTTCCCCTCCCCACAACAGACACCCTGTGAGGCAGGTGGGGCTGAGAGAGCTCTGACAGGAACTGCTCTTTTCAAGAACACCTCTGATAGAACTATGGCTTGCCCAGGGTCATCCAGCAGCTGCGAGTGGGGAATCAAACCTGGTTCTCCCAGATTAGAGCCCACACACTTAACCACTACACCAAAGTTGTGAGCAAGCGATTCGGCGACTGCATAAATTAGTTTGCCCTGGAGCCATCTTTCCTCAGCTAAGACAAAAATGTGTGAGCTGGAGGCTAAAATAACCTGTGAACTAGCTCACACTAACTCAGCTTGGAGGGAACAGTGCCTGGGAAAGAAGTCCTCAGTGCAGGAAGCAGGATTATCTCAGAGCTCTGCAGCAAGGCTTGTGGGGCATTTTCCTACTTTCTGCTGAGAGCAAGCTGAGTGGCCGGGGGAGATCATGAACAGCTGCAGAACTGTGCCAGATGTGGTAAGTGTCAGCTTTTGCTCCCTGCCATGTGCCCATTTGCTCTCCTGGCCAAGTGGCTAGCAGCAGCAGCAGCAAGTAATTCCTCCCTTTCCCGACCATGGCAGGTTAACTCACTCAGTAGTAGGTGGCTGGCAGAAAAGACAAGAGGCCGATGCTTGGCCCAGCCTGCCCTCTCACTCCAGACGCAGTGGGGGCGGGGGAGGGAGACAGAACAGGCCACGTGAGGCAAACGGGTGGGTCTGATCCGTCAAGGGGCCTTTTCCTTGCTGCTACTCCACTGGAGTCCTCCTGGGACAAAGGGCCTTCGGCAGCTGCCTGAGTATACCAAGCTGATGCTAGACCTGACCTCTCATTTCAGAGAGAGAGAACAGCTGAAACTTTCAAAAAGCAGGGCTTGTTTCTGCAGACTGCTTTGCTCGTCCACCAACCAGGCAGGCCTTCTGCAGGGCTAGGATATGGCATTACTAGGGAAAGCGGGGAAGGAAGCTTCTGCCTGCAATAAATTAGATAGCCTTCCCGCTGCATCTCTTTGGCAATTTTTGTCGCTACTGTCTACCAGGATGACTGTTCTGGAATCTGCGTGTTCTCTGGCTGCTTTTTTGTGCTTCAAGTTGTGTGTTACTGTATTGAACAAGGAGGGAAACTGCTGTCAAAACAAGTCTTCAGGGTAGGGATACAGATTGCTTCAGGATGTGCTGGAATGATTGACTCTGTCTATACTCCTTTGGACCTCCAGGAAGTCCTCTGGTCTCTTTCCTCCAGACCACTCACTCCAAGAGCTGTCTCTCAACTAAAACCGTGCCCCAGTATTTAGACCTGTTTGCTTCACGAGGTCTCGCCCCTCTTTTTTTGCAACACTTTCATTAAGTCGGACATGAGATCCCCTTGTCCAGTTGAATCCCAAGTGGGTTGTGGCTCACTTGGTTTGGCTTCTTCTGCCTGGCCTCTGCTGCCTTCTTGTCTTTTAGGAGGGGGAGGGGGAGGAACAATCTTCTTTCGGACCGGAGGGGGGAGGGCGGGGGCAGAGACTGAGGGGGGAGGAGGGAGAGGTAGTTCTGGGTTACCATTAGCAGAAGAAGGGGGTGGCGGGGGCACAAAATCAGGAGGAGCTTCGTAGAAGTCAGGAGGGGGCGGTGGCAAGTCCACCAATTCAGGGGGTGGAGGTATCAGTTCAGGGGGTGGTGGAAATTCTGCTGGGTCTGTTGTGAAAGCCATGCTCGCTCGCTCTGTCCTTGCAGGCATCAACAATGAAGTCGTAATGGCAGAAGACCGTCTTTCAGGAGGGCGGGGCGGCTGCATCCCTGCAGGTTTACGATGGTGCTTCAGTTGTGGTGTCGTAGGCAGGGGCACTGGAGCGGAGTTGCTGATGCTGTCTGATTTATTGGCCTGTTGACAAAAGAAACAAACTCACGTGCATGGAAAGAACTTGATATAAAAAGCAGGACTGACGGGTTCCTGAGTATAGAAATTCATTGGAGGAATACGTATCTATTAAGTTCTGTTTCCACATTCTGAGATTAAACTCAAGAGTCAGTAAAAATAGATGTATTCAAAACTGACCACAGGGCAGTCTGTTGAAGCCAAATACTTAAAGGGCTTCTCTCATGAGCTCACTAATGTCCATTTTACACACCTGAACCTGCCTTATACTGAATCAGACCATTGGTCTATCAAGGTCAGGGGTATCTGTTTAGACTGGCAGCAACTCTCCAGGGTCTCAGGTGGAGGTCTTTCACATCACCTTCTACCTGAGCCTTTTAGCTGGAGATGCTGGGATTGAACGTAGGACATTCTGCGTGCCAAGCAGATGCTCTGCCACTGAGCCACAGCCCTTAATTTTGTCCTGTGGATACTTCCACACACTGCCAATTCTCCATGTAGTTTCATCGCCACTACAAATGCACGTTCCCATCCACCCTCTGTCCAAAAGGTACTTTGATCTTTCCAAAAAGAACTACCAAGCAGGTTTGGGAAAGATTGCAGCAAAGCACAGGAAAAACACAGAAACATGACAAACACATGAGGATGGCCGTGCAAGCAGCCCTGTAGGAAGAGCTTCCCTCCCCCTTAACTTGCATTGTGCCACGCCACGAAACAAGTCTGTGGCCAAGACAAAGTCCATTGTTTTGGACCAAAGAGAATGAATGATGCAGAAGGTGGGATCTCTCAGAGAGGCGGCTGGTCTCCTCTCTGTTTCTCATCATTAATACTAGAAAAGTCTGTACGTATGCATGCAACAGGTATCTTCTCATACAGCAGGGGCAAGAGACCTTTTTCGGCTTCTTGTTTTGAATTGGTGGCTGGTTTAAAATGGAATAAACAGGGTAACACAGAAATGGTCCGATGAAGATCTACTCAAAACAGAGAGTTTGGCTGGCAAGGGACGGTCTGATGAAGATCTACTCAAAAACAGAGAGTTTGGCTGGCAAGGGACGGTTTGTCATGTGTATTAACTCCTTTTTGATGTATATTTCTACATGTATCTTTCTGCGGTCTTACGCACTTGTTACTGGTAAACTGACTATGCTTGTCGCTTTTTTCGTACTGTAGGTTCAGTTATGTTTTCAATTTGTAGTTTACAACGCACCCCGATTTCTGACATACCATCTGGTGTACTTTAGTGTCGTGCTGCTTGTCGGGGGCATTTGCCACTTTTACACCAGGCTCGTAACGAATCGCAAGGCTTTTTTGTGGAGCCATCTGAAAGGCATTCTGTTCTCTGTGCTCTTCGGATGGTGGCAGATGGAAATGGAAAAACAAGAGCACTACAGAGCCTGAACACAGAGCAGCTGATAACTAATGTATTTGTATAGCCTGTGTCTATGTAGGGTGCCATTTGTCTTGCCTGCCCTTTCCTATGGCCAGGACCCAGCCGGTGCAGTGCATTCCTCTGCCTCTTGCACTAAGTCACGGCCACTTTCTCCCCCCACATTCTTTTGCACCTGAAGACTGGAACCTGTTAACCTCTGGCATTACAGTGTACACAGAAACAACACAGAGATGAAACGCTGGATCTCTTCCAAAGCATCCGTCACATCAGTTGTAGGAAAAAGAAACTCAGACTAGCAGTTCATTAGATCCATGTTTGCTGTGCTCCATTCAGCCTTCTCTTGACTTGACTTTGTTTTCAAGATGAAGAGAGAGAGAGTCCCAGCTGGCAGCCTAACAAATATGCTTTCCTTTCACTTGTTGGTGGGCAGCTGGTGGCTGCTAAAAGTTGCTAAAGGCAACTGTAAATGTTGGGTCTCTTGTTACTGTGAATTCTAACCGGGTCTTTCTCATGCTGTCTAAAAGGCTATGTGCTATTATATAGACTTATTTGAATAAACAGAAGTATGTAAGCACTGAGCAATACATAAAAAATTGGATTTCTGTGCAGTGCTTGCATGCAATGGTCCCTCTAAGCTGTGGAGTCTTGTGAGCAAAAATTCTACTTTGTGAGCTCCTGGCATTAAAGTTGTGAGCAGGCGATGTGGCTGCTGCATATATTAGTTTGCTCTGGAGCCATCCTTCCTGAGCTAAGATGAAAATGTGTGAGCCGGAGGCTAAAAAACTGTGAGCTAGCCCACACTAACTTGTCTTAGAGGGAGCACTGCTTACATGTATGTCCGGACAAGGATGGCCCAGGCGTGCCCAATCTTGTCAGATCTCAGAAGCTGAAGTGGAGTTGGGCCTGGTCAGTACTTGGAGGGGAGCCCACCGGGGAGGTTCAGGGTTGCTGTGCAGAGGTAGGCAATGGCAGAACCGCCTCTGTCTCTTGCCTTAAAAACCTTATGGAGTTGCCTTAAGTTGGCTGTGACTTGGTGGCATTTTCCACCACTACCTGCCGACACACACAGCCTCAGCTTCTTTTTGTTCTTACGCAAACACTCTAACCATGAAAAGCTTCAGTAACCCATTCACAGTTAACAGAAACATATACTGTGGATGAATCTCATAGCTGACCTGCATCCCTAATAGATTGGGACACTTCCAGAAGACACGTTATGTTGGCTCCAAAGACTCCACTCTGCTGAGAGAGGCACTTTTCTTCACTGGATCTCAACAGACCTCACTTGGTAGAGAAAAGTCATTGGATATGAGCCTGTATAATTATACTTTTAGAAAACTTTTCACCAAATCACTGAAGTAAAAGCTTACTATTCTTATGACAACAGATTTTTAAAGAACAGAGAGAAGGAAGTAGGCTAAATGCAAAACATTGGCATGTAAGGGGGAAAACCCACAAAAATTCATGAAGAATAGGACTATCAGTAGCTATTAGCAATTTTGGCTAAGTGTAGCCTCCAAGATCAGGGGCATATTGTCTCTGAAAAGTATTATTTATTTGGAAATTGTATGCAATACCTCTCTCCATAGGCTTGCTTGAAGCAGCTCAAAAGCAATAGCCTAAAAAACCATCCACAACAAACCATCCAGATAGCGAAAATACAGTACACCGTGGTTGGCCAATGCAGAAACTGAGTTTCATCCCTTGGCCTGACACTGACAGGCAGTTCTTATGTTTAATTTGTACCTTTGGCACGTCAGTAGGTTTTCCAGTCTGTGAAGAATCAGCAGTTGTGATGGCTGTGGCTTGGGGTATCTGTCCATTTGCACGAGTCCTACCTATGATACGAAAAAAGGAGAAAAACAGGTAAGCTAAATTTCAGTTTACTGACAACAACTACAACAGGAAAATATCCTCATTTTGGAAATGTGATGCCAATGGACAAAATCACATCAACCGGATATACTGATCACCCTAGGATACTATGGTAACCTTTGAAAAGTTGTATGGGGCTCTTACGCCTTTGTACAATGAGCTACACTTCCGGCCAACTGAATAAGGGAAATTGGACCAGATGAACATTTCATGATTTTAGCCAGAAAAAACTTAAAATCAGTCATTTGGCTTCCCAGTTTAGTCTGAGCTAGTCTGAAATGGAATCTTTCAGACTTCACATCATTTTCTGTATGGCACATTTTAGGCTTATTTTGACGGCAAGGGTTAATGTTTCATTAAGTGCATCCAGACCTTCCCACAATCAGACGAATCTTTTATGATGTCTCTTCTAGATATAATCCCTGGAGCCCCCCCTTCAACTTTTTCCTGTAAACTGATTTTGTACTGACACCTTTATAGTATCTTCTGATAATTGCCTGGGTTGGTGGTGGTACATGACCTTAAAGATCCCCAACTTGTTCATGATTCTGTCTCAAGTTCATTGTGGACAGTCTGCATCAACAGTATGACTGGATGCATGTCATTGACATGAAGTTAAATGTTGTTTGGGATGGAGAATCAAAAACAATTCAACTATCCCAATGACGGGAAGTGTGTATCCAGGAAGGCACTGGACAACTAGTTAAGCTTGCTTCAGGCTTGTGTTTTTGAACATCAGCACTTCATACACATGCTACAAGCCCTTTCTGAAACCAAAGAGCCTATCGAAAGCAGTGGCAAAGAAAACCAATTATACCACTAGAAATGGAGAAAGGCTTGGGACAGTCACAGGAAGCTCTTTGAAGCCTGGTCAAGGGGACAGGGATCAGTGCTAGGATAAAGAGGGGTCAACTGAAATAAAATTAAACATAAAGAAGAACAATCCTTCTGATTCCACACAAGCGACTCTATCACCTACTCAGTATATGTCTAATTTAACAGGCCCTGGTACCTTTTGGAGATGATCCGGCAGCAATTGTGGGTTCAGCATTCCCCAGCTTTCCCCATCGAGATGCTAAGCCAGCTCTCTGCAGTGCACATTTGTAGTTATCATACAGTGTCTTGCCATACTGGGAAAACAAACAGGGACTTTCTCTTGAATCCAGAAAATGTCAGGAACTAATAATCAATGTACAGTGCCCTATCTGCCTCCAGATACAGGGAAAACTAGAAAACATTGGTGCTATATACCTGTATGCTCAAGAATTTATTTAAACCCATGTGGACTGGGTCTACAACTGATGTGGAGAGCTTTTTTCATCTGTGCATTTCAGCATTAGACTTGCAAACAGTTCCACTGTGGACATGATAGAGATGTAGAATTTAAACCAACGTAAGCCTACTTGAATCCACATTCAACTACTCTGGGCAAATCAGCCTTGTATGTAGTCGGACCCTTTATTATGCAACAAAACATTAAGGGTGCTTTCCCCAAAACTCAGCAAGCCAAGTTAATTCAAAAATCCAGCAGATTTTCTCCACCAGCCTCTTCCTCTGATTGTGTGAGGTGATGGGGGAGAAGAGGGTTGCTTACAGGAAGGGGCCAGGCCAGAAGCTTTAGAAAGTCAGAACCCAGCAGCAGAGACAGTTGCCCTTTAAGTGAATTCAATCACAGTGAATCCCACCGCATTGCAAAATAACTGGCAGGATGAAGGACATTTGCTCTTTCAGCAACAGAAGGCTTTACTAGAATGCACCCACACAGCTGTTAATAAATTGAGAACTCTGAAACAGGTAGTGAGTGAGTTTAGCAGAATTCTTTAAAATTTCTTTTTCAGCTGTTTGGTTTCCATTTCTCATTTTCTTGTGTGGAGAGGGACCCCATAGTTACAGTCTGCTCAGAATCCATGATGTGACACTTGCAAAAAAAAAAAAAGCTTGGAGAGGTTGCCCGTACTTGTGGAACAACCCCCCAGGATTGATCAGGCAGGACCTCCACCCTCCTGGGCTTTCTGGAGAAGTTATAGAACAGAATTATTCCAGAGAGCTTTTGGTGCAGCCTCAGTCTAGGCAAAGGGCGCAAGGCATTTTTAGATTGGTGTTCTAATAATAATAATAATACTTTCAATTTATTAATCGCTTTTTTCCCACTCATGCGGGCTCAGAGCGATTTACAGTTACTCAAAGACAATGGACTAACAATATATTTGTGGGGGATAGGGAAGACAACATACAATATTTAATCACACACACATTGTAGCTGGTCGGAGGATCATCTGCATTTAATGTAATGTATATAATATTTGTTGTTTTAATGCTTGATTTACACACACACACACATTTGTTGTACCACACCTTGGGTCCTGAGTTGCTCAGCAAAAAGGCAGGCCTATAAGTGCCTCAGTTCAGAGCTGTAGTCACTCCCAAGACCCAACTAGTTTCAAAGAACATAAATTGTCGAAGGGAGATAATAGATTATGGGATCCTGTGTTCTGATCCATGTAATGTTCCTGAATGTAGGTCTTCGTGCTAACATAAACAGGAACTCCAAAGATCTCTAGTACAGCATCTCTTTCAACCACTGCTTGAGATTGGAGAACTAATGTTAAGTGTGGGTTGTTTTCACCAGCGTCCTTGGCTGTAGCTCTCCATTGGAGCTCCGCTGTTTCTTAGACTTCTCAATTCCACTCCCTTTTCATTCCCTTCTCAAGAGATACATCATCATCTCCCCTTCCTCACCTTGGCAATTCTTATACCAGTTACCCACTGATGCAGGGTCTGCTTGTCATCACAGCACAAGTATTTGATATACTGCGATTCTTTCTGTATCTGAGGGTGCTGCCGAGAAAAAAAAGATTTTTTTTTAACCATTAAAAATGTGTTAGAACGAAATAGGAGGAAAGAACCAACAGCTTTAAAAATTAGTGGGAAACTCATTAGACATGCATTTGCAAACAACTCATAAAATGCCACACACCAAAACATTACTGTCTAAACATTTGCAGTGCAAATGTTACACTTTAAAAAGAGAGAGACATCTGGCAAGCAATGTTCCTTCTTAAGTTGTGGAGTCCTGTGAGCGAAAATTCTACTCTGTGAGGTACTGGCACTAAAGTTGTGAGCGAGCGATTTGGCTACTGCATAAATTAGTTTGCTCTGGAGCCATTCTCCCTGAGCTAAAGACAAAAGTGTGTGAGCTGGAGGCTAAAAAACTGAGCTAGCTCACACGAACTCAGCTTAGAGGGAACACTGCTGGCAAGTAAAAACTGGCTTGGGGAGTCAATCTGGGGCATGCTGCAGTTCCAAGGGTGAGCATTCAGTGTGTAAACAAAGGTGCCTATTGCGGTTTGTCATCTGGCACTCATCCAAAGTGGATGCTGAAGGTATCTTTAGTTTCCAAGAATCAAGCTATGTTTTTGAGAAGCACACACCATTA